>NC_092863.1:108194844-108224463 GCF_032062135.1 Pyxicephalus adspersus | reverse complement strand
TCTCCCCATAGTGCACTGTGCTGCCAACAGTTCCCCGGATGACACACCTGGCCATCCACATGACCTAAAACAATCTGATTAATCTGAGCAGGCCATCGTCTTCCATTGGTCATGGTCCATTTCTGACTTGGCCAATTTTAACACTTAGAAGGTCAGCATGGGCCCTCCGACTGGTCTTTGGCCCTGCAGCCCCATGAACAGCAAGCTGCTATCATTAAGTTTTTCAGAAAATTGTGCTACAGTAACAATAAACCAGATGGACGTCCACCAACCACCCCAACCAATCAGCCTTGACCATGGTTCACCAGGTGTCTTTTCTTGGCCCTCTTTTGGTTGGTGCCATGGACTGGATAGCAGGAGAACTCTGAACAAAACCTGTTATTTAGGAGGTGCTCTGACCCATTGTCCAGCTATCACAATTTGGCCCTTATCAGAGTCGCTCAGATCTGAACACTTTTCCCATGAAATGATAGTTCACCTGCTGCCCAATATACTCATCCCCTCTTGTCGGTGCCATTGTACCCGGATCCTCAGATCTATGACTTCCCCAGTCCAGTGGTGTCATGTTCTGGCTGATCGGTGTAAACCTCCGCCCATCCTCCAGGCCTGGCAGGCGTTCCCTGAATTCCAAAGCTCCATCATCCATTACCCCCAATAATGAAATCTTCCACATGGGAGGGAGCAGGGGGACCTGAGGGTGCTGGGACATTTGCTGGGTGCATGCAAGCAGAATTATTGCAGTGAGGTTCTCCATGTTCACCAAAAGCTCTTCACTCCCACCAAAGGAAACCCTCCACACCATCGTGCCGCTCGCTCCGCCATGATGGGGCTTCCATGTGTTCACTCTGCACAGATGTCACTTTTTATTTGATGGCATGTGCCTGTATGTGTGATTGTCAGATGACTGAACATTAGAGGGTCACTTTTCACATCTGGGCTATCTTTATTCATTAACATTCATATCAATCCTCCAGGTGGGATGGTCTGATTGGTTGAAAACTTAACCAATCCTAGAACTTGCACTGCATTGACATATACCGGCAAAGGGCTGGGGAGGAGACACATAGGAAGAGGCAACACTGAGATATTTGATTTGTTGGGCAGGGGTTACACCTATGGTGACAGAGCCAACCACAGCAAGAACCTTGGTTGGAGGACGTGGATGACAGAAGTGATCACAGCTTGCAATACCACCAGCCACCACTAGGAAGACTTCTAGAATCCCACAGCATGGCAGATACAAATCTTACATTCAATCTGTGGGTTGTGTAGCAGTTTGATGATTATCTACATGGGATTCCTCAAGGGTAACCAAAGAGGTGGAATCCCTACCAATCATAATTCCCACAAACACCGGACGGGCAATTCATGTGATAGGTGCCAGCACCTGCAATTTGCTCATAACATGGCAACCACAGATCTCTAGCAGATGTGGCAGCTACCATACAATCACAGATTAGTAGCAGACCTACAATCAGCATATCTACACAATGTGTACCGGGCCAATGTATTTACCGATATCTCCAGAAGATTCCGGAGCCTCCATCATGTCCACGTTACTTGATGGGGACACTTCCTATTGGTCGTCCATGGATTGTCTCTGAAGGGATCAGAAAACCAATCATGGTGATGTCAGTAGGAGGGGCGGGGCTTGTCATGACAACCAGTTGAAGGTCCTGGATAGAAGGTTAGGATAACTACGGAACACTTCCTGCCTGATGGGTATTCAGAGGGCGGAAAATCATAATATTGATTCCAAAGGCAGAATAGTACAGAGAAATCTTTTCAAGAGTAACAGATACTAAACAACACCGGGGAATATCTGGATTTACTATAAAATAAAACCCAATCTGGAATATTCCCTGTGACCCCAGACAGTGATAGGATCCTTGATATTCCTTGTGACCCCAGACAGTGAGATGATTGAAGTCGGCAGAGCTTCATCTCATTTATTTTTATTCACTTTGCTGTGTGAAATGTTTTGACTCCTTTAGTAAATCCCCCCCCAAAGTGTCCAATAGGCGATAATAGCTCTGATATGACCATTCGCACCCCACACAGAATTGGAATGACACATTTACATTGGATGATCTGTCTGTGGACGGTTTTTTGAGGATCCATTAGTGAAGCAGTTATTAAAGCTCCAGGGAATTCTCTGAATGCTCATACATCAGAGGAGCTGATTGTACGGTATTATCGCCTATTGGAGACTTTGGGAGGGATTTACTTCTTCATTCCTTCTCCACACTCCTTGTAATAGGGCTCAGCCCCACCAACCAAACTCTACCAGGATCTGCTCAGACCTCGGCCAGGCTCCCAGATGTAGCTATTGATAAAACGTTGACACTGCCATCACAATCTGTATGAGGACATCTCTATAATCCCATCAGCCATTATACAGAGACTCCCGGACTATATGAAGATCACCCATTGATGATGCCATGGTTTTCTAGTGATTTGTAGTCCACTAATTTATTAAATCAATAATAACAGAAGTGCAGACTGGGAGATATCAATGTTTAGGTCCACATGGTGAGGTCAGCGTGGCACAAAAAATTTAGGATGGAAACCGACCTCCAGCCTGGACCAATATTTGCAGCAAAATGAACAATACATTGGGAAATATTAAAGTTTGGATCAATTTGTGGGGGTGAAGAACAATAGGAACGTGTTGTCCACCTCAGATGGATCAAAGTTTATCTTTTTACTGCCTTCCATGGAAGCTCCTATTGGCTGCTCAGACCCAAGCTGTATAAAGAATGAACTCACCATCCTGCCGCGTGTCCTCCACCATCTATCCTTCATTATGGGCCCTGAGTTATTAAACCACCCCAAGACGGGAGAAGATTTACTATCATGGAAGAACCTGGGTGGTCCAGATGGATTTTTAAAAAAATAATTTGTTATTGCCAAATGTTTTTAATCCTGGACCGGAACCATTCCAGCTGGATCACCCAGGTTCTCCCATGATAGCCTATTTTCTCCAGTCTTGGATAACTTCCAATAAATCAGGCCCATTGGGGACTTTCCTTATTGGAACCAAGGAAATTAACACTTTCAGGGTCTGTCTATAATTTGTGCCCCACCTGGACCCAATGTGATCTTTTCTATACATTGGGGTGGAAATGTAGTGAAGTGATAAATGCAGAATAATAAGACAGAATATTTTACAATATCTTACTGATTGCCCCATTTTATTCTTGTCTCCATGTCCCATCCGCCTTCTCTCTAGACAGATGTAACATTCACCCATGCTCTGGTCTTATTGGTACAATATTAGTCATGTGACCTGCGGGATTCCTCTGAGCCCAGAGAGCCGCAATAGTTGTGCTGCATGATATAGGGCTGAACAGTGATCATGGTGTAGAAGAACCACAAACATGTAAGGTGACCACCACTCCCATCCAGGGGTGTCATACATAAAGAAGAGGGGCCATGGTACATGCCGGCCCACTACACCCCTGCCCATGTGTCACTCAAAGGGGAAAAAACTTCCCCCAGAGAGAGGTCATGATACCAGAACCCTCCGAATCTCCCATCGCAGGTCTGAGCCTGTGTTCAGAGAGACAACCTAAGCTGGCAACTCTATACGTGAGGCATGGTCAGCGGCCTTGGTCCTTCTCCTGACCCACGGAGGGGCGGACAGGCCAGAGGTGCGGGCCACCAAGGAACTCTTTAATATTAAGTGTGCACGTGTGCCCACCCCACTCCATCCTATGTGAAGCTCTCAGATGTATTTTTAATTTATTTCTAGTCTGGTCAGAAGTTTGATGTCCCCGTCCTGGCTGTGTGTGGTGCAAGCAGATCCCAGGGCCACCAGCAGGGATCTCATAGATTTCCTATGGATCTCTATCACATTCTCAGCTCACTGAGCACAAGCAGGAACTTTCTAGCCCTCATTAATCTCTCTATGCAATCACCGACTTCAGACAAACCTGGAGTGAATCTGGTCCAGGATTCAGCAAAAAGGCAAATTACTTTGAACAAATCCATTCCAGGTTTGCCGAATCACCCAGCTTCTCTGATGAAAGTTTATCCGCCCAATGTCCAGAGATATAATGAACATTTCTCATAGGATTGTGTCAGCCATGACAATGATGACTTATGTCCTTCTGAAGACCAACCAAATCTTCTATGACCTCTGTTCTTGTTTATTAATGATGGTCTAACACAAGTGGATCTGATAGATATTTATTTCTGGTCATGGTCTTATATTTGAGCACCAAGCTGGTGTGAGAATCCCAGAGATCCATGATCATTCCATGTACAATATACACAATAAGTGAGGAAGGCCCTTCTGTCCACCCCTCGCTGGTACAGGGAAAACCTTCTAAAGAAACCCATTCACAGAGGATACAGAACCTCCGAGAACATCCCCAGAGGCCCTGAACTCGGTGAATGAGACGTTACTGTGCCGTACATAAGAAATGGACCGAGCGCCTGGAGCCTTCCCAGGATCTTCTCATGATAATGGCGGTGGTGGTAATAGTTCCCATGCCTAGCACTCATATATAGATGGCATTAGTAACTATTGGAAGGTCCATTCAGGTGCTCAGTCACCCAGCGGCACCTCCACCCAAATTACAATTTCTTTGTTTAGCAATTTGTGACTTGCAGCGTGTCGGCATCACAGAATGCAATGCTTGGGGTGGCCTACAGGCAGCTCTGGGTACTGCAATGGAGTGATGAGAATGGAAGTCCTGTCTGTACCCAGACATCCAATAGGTCCGGCTCTGGAGAGACGAGAGAACCTGGAAATAATAAAATGATTCTTTTCCAGAGGAATTTGTGCAGAAGATTTATAACAATGAATGAAATCCTCTATCTGAGCCCCCAGAAATAACAACAAATGGCAGCGTGAGATGTGTGAGGAGGATGAGAAATGTGAATACAAACATCATTCATTATTCACTCAGTAGGCATTTCCATATTCAGTTCCCGGGGTGATTTCTGATTCTAAATCTTGTAAGTGAATAATAATATAAAGCTGCTCAGTGCATTTCCTGCTGACAAACACATAAATACCAAAATACAATTTACATATTGTTAGAATATTAAAAATATAAGCAGTTTAGTCGACAAGCTGCATAGAATTGTGCGCAAATGAATCGGATGTGAATGTGGTGGTGAAAAACACAAAATAGACAAAATGTGACTTCAGTATTGGTCTCCCCAATAAAGCTGGTCTTGTTTCCCCCAGGGGCATTCTCTGTTACCCTTGGGGTAGGTTACTGTCTTGCCCAAGATATGTCCTAGCAAATTGGGATTCTGCCACCTCCAAGGTAAGTTCTTGCCCCCTCCCCCTAGGTAAGTGCTCCCTCCTACCATTGGTCACTTTCACAATGTACTGGAGTGTAACACAAGTGAATGGGAATGTTCACTCAGGGAAGGGACGCCATCATGCCAATAAAGCATTATCTGAGCTTTGTAGAAGAGTATTAGCAGTGACCCCATGAAACGAAAGTGATGGAGTGTTCCAGGGGCCCCATACATTTGTCTTGTTTCCTGGAAGTGAACCTCTTCACATCTTCCTGGAAGACCTGCAGCTCATCAGCAGGTATAACCCAAACTCTGGGACCCCTGAAGTCACCTTATAGGACAAAATCTCTGCAGTGCCAAAAGGACACCAAAAACTCCCCACTTCCAAATGACCTACATAAGATTACTGTGGGGGTCACTGACCCTTCACTATACAGCAGGGCTGAAGGGAGACCCTCATAAGCTGCACTGCCTATTAAATGTTGGTACTGACAGAGCAGAAACAGCAATATCCAAGGGTAACAGAGGGGGGCACTTGGGTATAAACCCCCACACCCAAGATAAAAGGTGTCATTTCTAAACAGGGCCAGGTATTCCCTAATAACTCCTCGTAAATCTCGAGGAACCACCACAATCCCGACTCCTCAGATCTGAGCTCACGTTACAATATCAAAGTCTCTGATTATTACAAATACTTTTTTGTATAAGTGGTACATTTTGTTCGTTTCTCGTCTCTGGAGTCCATATTAATACTGATAGAGCTAAAGTCCTTTGGGGTAACAACAGGACCCGTGAGACTTCATGACGTGAACATGTTCTGCCTGAACCTCAACTGCCAACACCGGTTCTGTGCCATTGTCCTGCAGCCCAAAGTATTCCATCCAGGGGTCCGAGATTTCAGCTGGAACCTTTACCAGGGATCCAGTCACAGATTCTGTCAGATCCATCTCCAGGACGAGATGACTTATAATAACCTGAGATAAGGAGAATGGCCCTGAGCTTCCCCCATACGCTGACAACCCCATCACGTCATTATCTGCCCCATATATCAGCACCGACGGGCAGGCCCAGTACAGAGGGCTCTCCATGGAGCTCTGACCCTGAAGAAAATCACTAAGAAGGATTCCCGTAGATGAAGAAACAAATCCGGAACCAAAGCTGCTGTTGAGGGTGAGGGACAACACAAAGATATCTCCATAAGTGTTCGCTATCATGACATTGGCCCCCACAGGCGCCGGGTTCCATGGGGGCAGTTGTACAGAGGAGTTGGTAGTCAGGTCTGTAGGCCAGGCTCCACCCATGGTATACGCCATCTTTGAGGAATTCAGGAGAAGCTCGGAAGCTGACTGTAACGTTTGTGAGTTTTTTTTATCATGAATCTTTTGAATCGAGTTTGCGAGAATTTTCCCGGCTGTGGGCCCAGCGGTGGTGAACAAAGTTAGTGTATCCAGGTGGAGTGTCAGGGGGTTCTCAATGGTCATATGTTTGGAGGACAACTCTCTGAACTTCTCAACTTCCTTAACTCCAATGTCATCCATCAGGCTGTGTATGAGGTCATCTGGAAGCTTCGGGCCGGACATGGAACGTCCAATCTGCTCCAAAACTTTGCCCAGCACGGGATTTTCTATTCTCTCTCCAACATCTTTTAGGGTTTGGTGGGGATCACAGAACAGGCTGCACAGACCATCCGAGGACAGAATCTTATCACGATTTGCCAGGAGAGCAGCATGGAGACTGGAGTCCACCAAGAAGCCATTATCTGCTAGATTGGCAGAGGAATTCACCAGCTGAGCCCAGGGTTTCTTCCCATATTTCCGGTGAAGGACCCACAAACCCTGAAGAACCTGAGGAACCCCATAGGAAACTGGAGAGGCTTCTGTGGGCATTGCATTTAATATTGAGGCGTTCTGTGATGTGCTGCTGAAAAAGATGGAGGAGAAGACTCCACCTGAAATAGAAAGAGGACAGATTTATTGTTTTATTAATCGAGAGCTCAACATTCATCAGGAAATGGCCACCACTACATTGTATCAGTCACCTCTGCAGTATTATATTACTCCTCACCATAACCTGGAATTTACCTCTTCCCCCCACATGCCACCACCAACTAACCCCTATCAATCCCTCTCACTTAGCATTCCCAATCATTACCATGACAGAAGGCCTTATTGCCCCTCCTTATTACCTTCTACCCCCTGATGTGTACTGCAGTCCACAGATCTGTAGCCGAGCAGAAGCAACCACTTACCCAAGCTGGAGGTGTGCGGGTGAACGACCACCAAACAGAGCACTGCAGAGATTCCCGCGTCAACCACCGAGCCCCCCGACTGGAGGACATCCCGAGCCAACATGGAGCATTTCTCTGTTACCAAGAAAAGAAAATGTTATTTATGATTGCGGGGTAAGAGCGTAAGGTGGACAGAGTCATGTGACCAGAGGACAACGCTATTATCATTATAAGTAAGGAAGGAGGAACATTCACTCCAGCCGTGCTTATAACGTCCAGAACTCTCAGCTCCAGAGCACCAAAGGGGTCACCAATTCTAACGCCTCCTTGGTGGCACAAACCCCTCTTCACCATTGGCCAGGTATCCTTGTGCTGAACCACTGATTGGCCGGAGGAACCCCTGGATGATCTTCCAAGGATGGCCGTAAATTTATGTGGTGAAGAAAATTATAAAACAATAAAAACCCATTGCTCAACATTCCTAAAATTCCCCAGCAGAGGTCAAGGGGGGTCCAAAGGTCCCATCAGATCCCTCACCAGAATCAGTGACAGCCACAGCTTGGTGGAAGGTGCCCTCAGAATGGTGATGGCTGGAAGACGAGAGCTCGTTTCCCGATGTTTGGGAATCGTGGTGATGTTGGTGGTGACTTTCTTCCAGTTCTTCATGGCTGCTCTGTGATGAGGGAACTCCGGAAAGGTTACTATTCAGAGACTCATCAATATGGACCTGGAAGGCGAGTGGCGTGGCTGGGGCCTCTGTGTTCCTGAACTGGAGGTCATACAAGACAAAGCCAGCCGCCACCATCAGCAGAAGTATGGAGGAGAAGATGCGGAGACAAGTTTCTCTATAGCGCTCCCGGATGATGGGTGATGATTGGTGGCTGCAGACACAATGAAAGATGGCTGACATTAGTACCCCATGTCTACGTACCCAGGGCTGATACCCCATCTGCTCCCCAGGATCCTGCATCACATCGGGGTACACCAGTCACATGATCCGCTGTATCTTGCAAATATTGTACAGATATAAACCTGGAGCAGGCGGGTATTATGGGGAAGGGGGGGGGGGGTTCATGGCTGACCGATATAGGGCAATTAAAGGCTGAGGTGTGGGGTTTACAGGGATTTTGGGGGGAATTAGACTGAGCTCACTGAAGTGATGGGCAGAATGCTGTGAATGTACCTCGGGGGAGGGGCCATATTTACTATTATTATTATTAAACAGGATTTATATAGCGCCAACATATAACACAGCGCTGATCTATGCTCAGTCCTCCGGGTTCACCAAGGTTTAGTCCACACGGACGTTTTCCCCAGAGTTTCACCTGAGGCTTTAAAACCATGTCTGGAATTGCCATGGGCTAATCTACACCAGGACGTTACCTTGAGGCGCGTTTAGCTTTATCTTAAACGTTACCTGCAATGTTTTTCCGCGTTTTTTTTTTTTTAAGCACTTAAAACAAAAACGCGTTTTCCAATAAAGGTGCAAAAAAACGCAGCAGGAGCGTTTACGTCCGTGTAGAGCCAGCCTAACACCGAGCATAAATCAAACCAGAAACTGGGGACATCTGGTGGCAATGAAGAAGTAGTGCAGGGGACATTTCTAGAACCGAGATGAGTATCGCAATTGTTTCTTGATTTTTATTATTCGTTCTAGCATGTTTTCATTTTCTATTACCTGATTTCAATAATTCCTGTTGATTTATCAGCATGGTGAATGCACAGGAAGTATATTTTACTACGGTGACAACACTTGGCTAGGCTGTGCTGTTGTCACCCAGCATGTTGTAACATTACACCTCTGTCATTGAAGCAAACCTGCGACATCTACCTGCCGATGCTGCGTACACCAACAAACATTGACACCCAGCGTCTTCCTGACCTGCAATATCTAGCCGGCAGAACCCGACAAACCAGCTGTGTGAGACAACAGCAGCAAGACAGGAACGCACCTACATGTGACACTACACAGCATCCTGCACATCACCTGTATGGGAAGCATGTGGGGGCAGGTCTGGGCGGGGTGCTGTAAGGGGGACAAATAGAATAGATAATGTATATAGAGGTATGGATTGTATATTATATATAATACCCTAAACAGGTAAATGGTGAGCCCCTCCCCCCTGTACCATGGGTATATATGGTATCATATATAGATTACCTGCACAAGTAGTTGGTGACCCCCCCCCCCAGTCTCTGGGTACATATTGTATATTACCTGTACAGGGGTAGAGAACAAACCACCCCAGTTCTCTGGGTATATATTGTAAATGATGTATATTACCTGTACAGGTAGATAGTGACCCCTAACCCCTGTACTTTGATATATATTATATAATATGAATATTACCTGTACAGGTGGAAAGTGACCCCTCCTCCTGTACTCTGTATACATATTGTATAATATATATATTACCTGTACAGGTAGTTGGTGACCCCTCCCTCTTCTCCTGTACTCTGGGTTCATACCGTGTAAAATGTAAATTACCTGGACAGGTATATGGTGACTCCCTGTACTCTGGGTACATATTGTATATTATGCATATTACCTGTACAGGTATATGGTGACCTCATCCTCCTCCTCCTCTTCTTCCCCCTGGTGGTCTTTCACCTTCTGGTATCTGATCTCTGGTCTCGGTGGTGCCATCTGTCACCTGCAGTCACTTCTTCCGGATTCACCTGTTGCAGTAGCCAGACACCTGGGACACGCCCATCACCTGTTGATACCCACCTAGCTGTTTGTGATCCACCCGCGTTGTTTACATCCCGCCCATTTCTACTGCTTACCCCGCCCCGGCCCCTCCCACAAAGCTTCCTATCATATCTGGGCCACGCCCGGTCCCTCCCACACAGTTATTACCATATCCGGGCCCCGCCCCGTCCCCTCCCACACTTCTCATTATCTGGCTGAGGTAAGTCTTCTCTCCTCCTGCGGTTCAGTTATTGGCTATAAAATCTCCGCCCATTCCCCGCCCTCTCTTCCAGCATATCTTCTATACCTGATCGCAGGCCACGCCCCCTTATAACAAGAGCGTTATAGTAACAGAGAAGTTTCCATGGAGATAAAGAGGGTGGGACCAAAGGTTCACAGAGCTCCTCCCCCTATATATATAGGGTAGGACAATGTCCAAGCACAATCACACAGTTCACTCATCAGCCTTGTTTGATAAGGGGCCCCTAAGTACACTGGAGGCCGGACTTGGCTCCTTACAACTGGCACACTTTTCCTTTGCTGCGGGAACTTCCTGCAATACTTTCTGACTGCAGCAAAATGCAGAAGATTCAGTTTCCAGTTCTACAGGGACACGGGGCCAGTCCCTAAACCCAGGGGGAGGAAAGACAAGTTTGTGAACACCAGGACGTGACACAGCGGGCGTTGTGGAGAGTGGACCCTGACCCCTGAAATCTGTGCACACCCCCCTCAGTCATCAGATGGAGATCACTGACAGGGGCCTGTAGGTTCCGGGACTCCTCAATGGCCATCAGGTGGTGTGTGAAGGTTCTCCTCTGTGTCACCTTCTTCTTTTCTTTCCTCTTTCTCTGGAGTTGGTGGGCCCGGGCACTGGAGGGCCAATGGTTCTGGATTTCTAGCTTTGCCCCATCTGGAAGGAAAGGTATCGATTTCTCGTCTCTGTTTTCAAGGGAACTTCCAGAACCGAAATGCCAGACGGATCTGTTCCTGCTTATCCTGGTGACCTCACATCCCAGCCACCGTGACTCTCGGAAGGCCATACGAAGGACATGGGCCTCTGTGAACTCAGGGGCCCCTGAGAAATGGCAGGCTGTGTTTTTGGTTGGACGTACGTTGGATGTGGAACATGACTGGCAAATCCATAATGAACAGAGAACCAATAATGATATTCTGCTGGGTACCTACCTGGACACCTACCGTAACCTGACCCTGAAAGTCATGCATGGCATGAAGTGGGCGGTGGAGAGGTGCCGCCCGCGCTACATTTTGAAGACCGATGATGACTGTTTTGTCAATACGCTGTACCTTCCATCGTTCCTGAGGGGCCACGGCCTGCTCACTCCTCACCTCTATGTAGGCTCAGTGTTCCCGGAGCAGAAGAGATCCGTAATCCGGGATCCAATGAGCAAATGGTATGTTTCATACCGGGAATATGGGCGGGATGTGTACCCAGCCTATGCCAGTGGTATTGGGTACATTGTGTCCTTTCACACAGCTAAGTCCATCCTACACATTGCTGCCATCCTCCCCCCCATACCGGTAGAAGATGCCTATGTGGGGATTTTGGCGGAGAGGGCCAAGGTCGGGCTCCTCACAAGCAGCAGATTTGCCAAACACAATGTGAAATGGAGCGTGTGTAACTACCGATACCTCATGGTGATCCACGGACTCTCCCCAGAGGAGCATGCCTTGGCACAGGATATGGTCCAAAGGGCCAGGACAGCCTGCAATCACAGCGTTGAGGTGGCACACTGGAGGTGAAAACTTCTGGGTGACTGTTACCCCGGAGGGGGGCAGCCGCAGATATCGGATCTGCCGGGGTCACTTATCATATGATTGGTGTCACCGCTCCTCCCAGTCAGGCACCAGTCAGGCTCTGCTGCCATATTCCACTGCAGGTCAGTAGAATTGGTAGTCGTGGGGCCCACAAACCTTCCAGGAGAGATTTCTCCGGTGTGACTCCGAGTGGGGGAAGATTTGGAGGGAATGTTTACAGGAATACCGTATTACCGTACCCCGGCCTCCATGTTATCCCAGCACTGACGGGGTCACTGCTCCAATACAATGGAGACATCTGTACGGACTGCTGAAGGGCCACACATGAATCTATGGGGTAATTCCGGGGTCTGTGGGAAGTTCTGTGAAAAAATAAATCTGTTTCTAATCGTGAGACTTCTGCCCCCGAAATGCTTTGTGACCACAGAATAATAACGTGCAGCTGACCCCTCCTGAGATGCTGCATCACCTGCTGATCCTGCCAGTGACACACTTCCTGTCCCAGGGTGACAACATTTACTGTCCTGTATCTATGGAGGGAGCAGCGTTGTCACCGTAGCACAGGAAGTATGGTGGAACTTCAGAACCCCCCCTCATCTATCTCGGGGGAGGTGTTCTCTACTAGCAGCGGGGTTGTTGGCTTTAGATGGGGGCAAACTGGACGAATGCCCGGGGGCCCAACTAAGGGATGGGCAGAGGCTGCTGAATATTTGGGCCCCCACTTTACATGGTGTCCCTGCCTGCACACTGTGAGGCCATAGAATTTTGGGGGATCTTCTCGGGGCCCTCATTCTGTACTGCAAGCTGATCCAATCAGAACACATGAATTACGGATTTATCCAATGACATGCACTGAAGAGAATCTGTCATCATTATCTTTATGCCGCCCCTATGTATTTCATATTTGTTTTGGGCCCTCTATGGGTAATGTGGCCCCCAGGCTGCTGGCTGCCATTTCCATTCATTATCCATACAATCAGTACAGAGGGAAGGTGGACACCTCCGGTACCTCAATGTCTCCTCAATTTCCTATTACCCACCGGCCCGCTGCTGGGGCCCCGCCATTGTTATTAGAATAGATGGGAGGGCAGTGAATGTGAACCCAGCGTGATGACATTTCATCATCGGCATTGATAAAACTGTACTGCCACCAAAGGAAGTGCTTTCCTGGCAGGATCACCTGCTGAAACATAGGGGGAAAATTAAGGCAGCTGGCAGATCTGAGGACGGCTCAGCTGGGACAAGTTTAAAGTTAGCCCAAAGCTTGTTACCCCCTGATGTGGGGGAGGGGTACATCATCATACAAGCTGGGGTCACAGTGCTCCAGGACAGAATGACAAATATTACCCCAACCCTGCTGAATAAAAGGAAGCTCCGTCACCTCCTGCATGCTTGGGGGAGCTTGGGTGGGTGAATTCCAGTAGTTCAGCATCCCGTTGGTTCTTTCCACTGACCCCCATATCACTACGACACACAGCGGTGACAAGGGTGGGGCAATAGGGGCAAACACACTGCGGGGGGGGGGGCAATATGAGAATACATAAAGCTCAGCTCAACTCTGGATGGAGTCCCCCCTCCTTGCACTTTCTTCCAATAACCCCAGCACTGCCATTGTGTGGTGCTCACAGCAGGGGGAGCCACAATCCACACACCTAGGACAGACCACGGATGCTGGAGACCCCCTCCCCCATAGCTCGATAGGGGAGCAGTGTAGGGATCATTGTTGTCTTTGTAGGGAGGAATTTATCGTTTTGGTTTGTCAGCCAGGATCACAGCACAGACAGCAGATCTCATAAAAGGTGAATGCAGCCGGCACTGTACATCCAATCACCACCAGAACAAGCGTCCCCATTGGAAGATTCTTCTTTGGCAGAGTTCCCCTTTAGTTCTGGGGACGCCAAAATAAATGGAGACAACGTCTCCCCCTAGTGGACACACAGTGTAAAGACTGAGCAGAAGTCACATGATATCCACTAAAGGTAAAAGATTTCATTGCTCCCGACAGCCAAACCCCACCTGGGACCCCTCCCCCAAACCCCACCTGGGACCCCTCCCCCCAACCCCACCTGGGACCCCTCCACCCCAACACCACCTGGGACCCCTCCACCCCAACACCACCTGGGACCCCTCCACCCTAACCCCGACAAAAAAGAAACATCCAATGGATATCATGTGACTGTTGCTGGACCTTTACTATTGGACGCTGGATCCTCCCAACCTATGAATTCTGAACAATAAAAACCTGACAGGGGCCCCTCTAATATTTTACCAGCAGCACATTCCCAGGTACAATATGAGGATAAAAAGCAATACCACGCCTTCCTGGTGGTCACATGAGGAGGGGGGGGCAAGTATCTGTTCAGCCCCCCATTGTGTTCTCTGTGTGCACCACCCTCACATCACACCCCAAATAGTGGGGGCAGGAGACACCTGGAGGATGTGGGGAGAAGTACAATCTATAGGACACTGAGTACAAATCAAAAACAGAAAGTTTATTGAAAATACGAGGAGAAGATCAGACAAACTCCATGTACACACAATGCCGGGGTCACCCCATACACAGAGCTGGGGGAGAGGTGACAACGCTCCATGTGTACACACAATTTAATGAGGACCTGTCACCTGTACACAAAAATATAATTATCTGGGGGGGAGGGGAGGCAGCAGAATAGTGGGGTCTCATCTGGGGGCCCCGGTGACACATGGGGGGAGGGGGCAGATTTGTTCCCTGTGATTGATCGATGTTTTAGCCCCCCTTTAATGATCTCAGGAGTCCAGGACCGGTGTTTGGGATTTTGGAAAGTCATGGAATGTATAGCAGGGACCGAGCGCCATCATTGGCTGTGAGAGGGGGGCAGTGACAGCTTCTCATTACCTCCATGTGACCTCCTCCCAGGGTTAAGTTTGACCAATCACCAGGCCTGACCAGAGTCACATGACATAAAGGGGAAGTGTGCGCAGGGTCTCTGAGCTGTGATTATGGGGGAGGGGATGAGGAGCCGCCACATGTCTGGGTGCATTGAGTAGAGTTATGAGCAGCTTCTTGCTCTGTGGCCCCTGTGTTGGTATCAGTGAGGTGTTTGGGGGCCACACAGCTCAGTCCTGGGGCTCATACTTGGCCAGTCTCCGGCGTAGCTCCTTCATCTGCTCGTTCTTCTTGCTCAGCATGTCCTTCATGTTGCGGTAGGCGGCCGTCTCCTGGAACTTCTTGTCCAGCTCTCTCTCGGCCATGGCCAGCTGTTCTTGCACATGGAGGAGTTGGTGTTTGGTTCCGGTCAGGTTCTCCTCCAGCTGTCTCTGGCTGGCGTTGTGCTCGCCCACGGTCTTCTGGAATTCCACCTTCAGATTGGCCAGGGCATCCTCCAGGTGGGGGTCATTCCTCGGGGGCGGGGCCTCCTGTTCCTGGACCAATCGGCGCAGGTCTCTCAGGGCGGCCTCGGCGCTGTTCTTGTGGTCCAGGGTAGAGGTCACCTGACTCTCCAGGGTGCGGAGTCGCCCCTTTAATTTGTCGTTGTCCTCCTGGAGGCGGGTGATCTCGGCATGGAGGAGCTGTGAGGGGCCCTCCAGGGGGGCCAGGCGGGGTTTGGCTCCTCTCCCTGGCTGGGGGTCCTGGCTCCTCTCTAGCTCGGCCACTTGTTCCAGCAGCTGCCGGTTCTCCAGCTCCGAGATGTCGGTGTGCAGGGTCAGGTGCCAGTGCTGGGCCTGCTGGAAGACTTGCTGGAGTAGCAGGACGTTGGTGTGGGCGGAGTTTATTAGTTCCAGTTCCAGCTCACTCAGGACGGCGGACTCCAGGCCACAGAGCAGCTCCGACACCTCCTCCGCCGTGTACGTGTCCTCCATCAGCCGGCTCTCCCGCACATCCTGGAAGCAGGAGCGGACACTCTTTAATCGCAGCTGCCGCTTCCCCTGAGCGAACCGAATGTAACTCAGAGCCTCAGCCCGGTGCTGCTCGCTCAGCTCCGCCATCTTCTCCGTCACCATGGACACCGCGCCGGGACAGGTGACTAGCCTACGCGTCTCCTCGGCAACTGGGTTACGTCACCGCGGGGAGAAATGTTATAGGCTGGAGTCTCTGCCTGTCATGAAAAGCGAGCCTTGATTGGCAGAAGGTTCTGCGCCGGGAGCTTGATGACGTCTCTGAACGCCAAAGATTATTGGAAGGCGTGAAACGAGGAGGCCTTCTGCCATTCGTGGATAGCAGTCCCTCCTCTTCCGTCACTATGGGGACCAGATACCATGTGACCAATGCGAGCTGCTGAGCGTGCACGTCACCCAGGCAACTGGTTTAGGAGAGCAGAGATGGTATTGGTTGCCGTAAGTGGGGAGGAGCCTACAGAGAGGAGGCGGAGCCTGACACTAGAGCAGTAAGCATGCTGAGCAGCCGGTGAAGGGGAAACTAATTAGTGACGTAAGATGACTTGCCCGTCCAGTGAGCTATGCAAGGCCGCCCGGTGAGCGGTGACGGACAGGTAGCGTCCCACTCCGTGCCTGGTTGTCCAGCTGTCCATGGTAACGTGGATATGACTAGACACCGACAATGCCAATGGCCAGGAAATGTTATCCATTACATGTAGACTGGGTACAGCTGTGCGGGAGGAGTAATGGCTGCTTGGTATATTCCGCCGCCGCTCGGCACAGGCCAGGTCACGGAAGGGAGACCACAATGGTGTACGGCAGCAACGCCAATAGATTGGCTGGAAGTGAATTGAGTTCATTGTTGGTTGGGCCTCGCCCTTTACTGTCATTGTGAGGTCTGCAATTGTTTCTAAGACTGGGTTCAGGGGTTTAGGGGCCACAGGTCCTATAGGGATTTATATCTGGGATATCTCTATTTCCCTTGTGGGTGAACTTGATGGACTTTTCTCTTTTTAAGCAGGGCCACAGGGACCCCATGAAATGATGACCCCAAGCTATAGCAGCGGCCAATATTTGGACATTTGTGCAGTAAATGAGATCTCATTCTCTGCTGTCTTTTTGATTGTTGCATACTATTTATTGGAGGTTAGAACTTTTGCTAATATAAATGTTTAAAGTGTGATGTAAGGCCTGGCTTCAGCACCAGTGCCCACCAGATGCCATTCCCCTAACTCCTCGCTCTATACAAAGCACCTGCTCAGCCTTGGGGGGTAGTTTTGCCATCCTAGCACATAGTTGCTTCTGTTTGCAAAGGATGGCGTCTGGGGAAGAGCTGATGAGGGACCAGGAGCCCGCAAGCCCATAAAAGGGGTCCCAATGGGAAGTCAGACAGTTCATGGTCAGTAAGCAGGTGATACTGACCATCCTATACTATGCTAAGTCTAGATACCAGAGGCAGAGGTCATACACAGGTATCACTCCACCAGCGTAAACACAAAGGCAAGCACAGGCAAAGGTCCAGGCGGCATACAACCACAGGGTCAAGAATCAGCAACAGTAATTCCAACAGATAATTTCATCAGCAGCCAGGCCAAATTCTACAAAAGACCATTAGTGACTGGGGGCTGAGAATGCTATAAAGTCCTAGCAATGGCAGTGCAGAGCCCTTCACCATAGTGTGCGCTTTGTCTGTGACATTGCATGCTCTCCGTGCTGTTACTGTGCTTTGTTCTGTAGTATAGTGCACGCTCTGTGTGTATCACCATCATTAGGCATGACCCTGTACATGTCTGTGATCCCTATGTGATCCCTATGCTGCCTCTATGATTGGATGGCCGTACTCACATGTTACACTATAGAACTTGTCCCGGTAACAGCCCGACATATAATGTCTGACCGCTGAGCAGACTCCAGGTTACTTCTAATTGCAGTGCTGCGCTGTAATAATAATAATATATAAAAATAATTCCTCGGAATAAAAAGCCATCGTACACAGGTGATCAGCATATTATGAAGACACAATGTTCCACCAATGTGAGCGGATTAGGAATTGTAGTGCTATGGCCATTCATTTATGTTTTCATAATATAAAATCATTTGTATACATAGCCATACATTCTATGGAAATACACTGCTCTGCCATGTGAAACAAACAATAGGATCTGGGCAAACCTGGAGGGATCCCAGGAAGACAATGAGGGACAAGGTTAGAATGGGACTGACCCAGGAGAGAGAATAATGGCCCAGAGATGGGCCGGGGGTGCAGAGAGAAGCAGCACAAGTCAGGGACAAATATTGTGCAAATTATTGTTGTATGTGGGAAGTAGGGCAATGCTTTATCAGTTTATACCCCAAGCTGTGTTCTGGGTCTGACCCAGGCAGTTTGTGTGTCTATCATAGTTCTGGTTCTGTTCTGGTTACCACCATGGGACTTTCCATTGCTATCACCCTGGTAATCTTATAATATAGCCCGGGTTCTGTCCCATGAAGTCACATTATTATTACACAGTATTTATATAGCGCCATCATATTACGCAGCGCTGTACAAAGTCCATAGTCATGTGACTAGCTGTCCCTCAGAGGAGCTCACAATCTAATGCCCCTGCCGTAGTCATACGTGGTTATTGTAGTCAATTTAGGGGAAGCCAATTAACCTGACTGCGTGTTTTAGGGATGTGGGAGGAAACCCACGCAGACACGGGGAGAACCTACAAACTCCATGCAGATAGCACATTCTATTGTTATCATGGCTCAGGTTATGTTCTGTCTGGTACTGGTACTTTGTGTCATAGCCCAGGTTCGGTTCTGGATGGATATTCCATGTCTGCTCCTCTTCTGTACAATCTACCCCCGGTATTACCCTCCATAATATATTAATACCCCAGCCTGTAGCATTGTAGAATGGATTATGTTATACTATTATGTAATAATGTTCACCATGATATTATCCAATCATTGTTCCTTTCAGTCTGCCCCTCCCCCGAGGATTCCTGAAATA
Source organism: Pyxicephalus adspersus (assembly GCF_032062135.1). Classification (NCBI taxonomy): domain Eukaryota; kingdom Metazoa; phylum Chordata; class Amphibia; order Anura; family Pyxicephalidae; genus Pyxicephalus; species Pyxicephalus adspersus. The sequence continues at coordinate 108,205,656 of NC_092863.1, read as the reverse complement.
TCCCATACAGTCCGCACTATAATAATCTTTGTGGCTTTATTATCACAGAAATCTATGAATACACGGACATCCCTGGATCAGTGCCGATATATAGATCAATATACACAAGTATGAAGGGTGTGAACGTGTACATTCACCTCATGGAAAGTTCACTCATTTATTCACAAAAAGCATCAATATGAATAATGATCACAAATGGTAAAAGTAAGTACACCCCTCCCCCCATGAGCTGCTATTACTATTTTAGCAATATTTCCCACCAATGTCTGACCAATCCCCATCCAAATGTCCTCAATAATTCCATGAACTCCTTGCATGAAATCTCCAACAACAGAACCCCGCTCCATGAGACATTCATTCATGGATTGTGTACTTGTGATTATAAATGTGTTAAACTATTTTCAGGGTTCTCACATACAGATTACTCATTATATAATGTAGAAGATGATTACTTTACACTGCCCATGCACCAAAACACCAAACGATCTGCACCACCATGCTTCACAGTTGGTGTGAGGTTATTCTCCTGTAATGTTGTGTTTGGTTTGTGCCAGACATTGTTACTGTGTCAGACCATTCTGTCTTTCATTTATCAGTACACAGCACAGTGTGTCACAAGCCCGGATCTCTACCTATTGCTTCTACTGTATAGCAGATTGTAGCTTGATGCGCATTGCAAGGCAACAAAGCGTTTTCACACATCTCTCAGGCCGGGTAAATCGAGGGAATTGCAGCTGCAGACACTTGGACTGAGCCAGCCAGTGCTGGAAACAATCTGTCATCATGTGTCATCAATTATCAATCAGGTGTCATCAATTATCAATCATGTGTCATCAATTATCAATCATGTGTCATCAATAATCAATCATGTGTCATCAATAACCAATCATGTGTCATCAATAACCAATCATGTGTCATCAATAATCAATCATTTACACTATGTCCCTCTGCTAGAACCTTTCCCATGGGGTGTATGTATTGATTTACAGGGCTGTGAATGGAACAGGTACAAACTCCAAATGGTGACAGATGAGAGACATCCATGGGGAGAGATGAGAGACATCCAGGGTGAATGTTGTGATTTCCCGTATCTCGCAGCCTGGGTGGTATTTGGTTTCTGGGGACTCCGGCTCTCCTCCAATGATGATGATCTTCTCTTTATAAAGTCAGTGACTCTGATGGTGAGGATGATCAGAATTGCAATCAGTTTTATTGCCATCGGAGGAATGACCCCCACACAGCCGGATGCTGCCATACTCCTGTGAGGAGAGAAGGTGGACTGATATGACTCAATATAATGGTGATATAACTGAGGGCCCCAGGCAGGAGGAGGGGCCAAACCTTCCAAAATCTCAAAAGAAATAAAATTCCACCAATTATAACTCTACTGAGGAAAACATAGGGAGGTGCAAAGTGTGGGCCCTGCACCCTCCTCAGCAACAAGGGGCCCCTACATGGGCTCCAAATCAAGTTAAACCACTGCACTCCACCCTCTATATACAGAAGAATATTCCACCCAATCAGAGAGAGAGCAGAGGAGATACAATGTAAGGAGAACCTATCACAGATATGAGGGGGGAGGGCTGTGTGTGATTGGCCGATCACAAGGGAACCCTGTGGGCTGGTCAGGTAATAAGTTAGGAGATTGGACGATCTGAGTATGATCTGTCTTTATGTAATACCTGGCTCACTTCATGGTTCAATGGTTCGCTCGGCCCTTTGACCCAACAGGACCATTCGTAGCTTGTAGGGCCCACCAACCATTCTCCACCCAACCCTATCTACCCATCTCCGATCACCGGTCTTTTGTCCTTGTTCTGGATCTCTCCTGGACTGGGAATCTCTTCTACTTTTACCTGTTAGGGTTCTATCTGGCCTGGCTGGAAGATGCTGATGAATGGAGTGTACCCCAGGTGTTGTTATACTGGGCCCCATGGGCAAATCAGTCCTGGTCAGAGTCATCTTGGAGGTAAGTCCACTTCTATTACCTGCATTGTTGCTGTGTTTAAACGTATTGTGTTCTGATGAAACCCAGATTTTTCCCAGAATGTCCTCGGCCTCCGCTCTTCCTTCTCTGTCAGGTGCAGAAGTGTGAAGTTATAAGTAATTCTGGATCTCATTGATCCTTGGAACTCAGACGTGTTCCCCACACAACATCGGCTTGATGGCATCTCTCTCCTCTGGTGTCTGCCGGCTGATTGCTGGAGGTGCTATTACCATCATTTTCATTGCCCAAATCTGAGAAGCTTTTTAATTGATTTTGTTGTATGTTGAGTCTCTGGGGGTTCTGTAGTTATCAATATTTTGTACCTTGGGGTCCCACAAATGTACGGTACTGAACCACAGGTCCGAGTTTGCCTGGATAATCTTCGGGTTCCGCTGGCTCCTGGGATATCTGGTAATGTCTTATTCGGCTTGGAAGGGGTTTACCCAGAGAATGTCCCAATGGTGCCAATGTACAGTTCTCTATCGCTGTATAGAAGTTCCATCCGTATCTTGGCCTTTTCAGTCACAGCCATCTCTTGGAGCCATTTCCAGCTGCATCAGATTCAATTATCTTTCCTTAGTCAGCACATTGAACCAATCTTCATTTTCCCAGCCAATTTTTCTTCCATTCTTTGTGAGATGGATCTAGTGGATATATCCGTGTGGCCTCTCGGTCCTGAAGACTGGATCACTATTACTAGAATGGAAGACGGGCTCCTTGTTTTTCCCAATGACCCAAACAAAAGGGCAGCAGCCACATTTATGATCATCTTATTTTGAATGCTGAAGATTATTCAATGGAATTATTCATTGACCGGCCTCGTCCTTCCAGTCCAGGTCTCATTCCAGAGCAGCCAGTTGGATGCCAATTACCATCTCATTGTTCAACAAAAAAATTTGATCCTGCCAGCTCTATTGGTTCCTTGGGTATCTCTTCCCTTCCTTTGTCTGGATGTGTTCTTGTCTTTTTCTTGGATCTCTCCCTTATGCTACCTATACCCCATTGTTTGCTGAGGTGGGCCATGAATATGGAAAATTGTGCTGTCTACACATGTGAAGTATGTGCACACGTAGGACGCAGGTTGCTGTAGGACACTATAGACAGTAGTGGAGTACAAAGGACCCTAATGGTGGAACTGGCCTGTACTCACCTCCAGGATGAATGATTCAGGGTATCTGGATAGACGGCTGGAATAAAAGAAAACAGAGTGAGACAGATCTGTATATTATAGCCGCATTGTCACATGGCCTGGAAGGAGAATGTAATATACCATCCCCCACATTGTCACATGGGTTGGTAGGGGAGGGGAGGTGTATTGTAGTGTGTTTGGGTGAATTGTATGTTATATATACCTTTACCATTGGCACATGGCCCGCTGGGGAAGGGGTGGTGTGGTGTTTAGGGGAATTGTGAATGAATGTAATTATAAGAGAGGATCAGAAGGTTAAGAGAAGTGGAAAATCACTTACTTGGCGATTGGATACAGAAAACCTCGGTCACATTCCACGTATTGGTGCCATTGACATTTATACATTGGATTTTGCTGTAATTGGGGCGATATCCTGCAGGACATGTCAGAGTCACTTCCTCATTCTGACCATAATATTCCTTCTCTGGATACATGCTTATATTCTGCCCCCAAATCATCGTCTTCCAACCACATTTACCTGAAAAATAGAGATATTCATTAGTATGATCTAAGAGGGACTAAAGGCAAATAGAGACTCACCTGGAGGGGGCAACACCTGACACCACCAGGGGTTTATTCAGGTCCGAGTACGGGAATGGTGACACCAGTGTGGACCTCTGTAGTGACAACATGGAGACAGATGGGGGAATAAAGAATGTTAGCAGGAACATAAGCTAAACATAGACCCAGCCAGACCAAAAGCAAGCTAGAAACACAGAAAATAAAAGAGGAAGGAAGACAGCTGGAACTGAGCAGAAGCTTGGAAACCACAAAGCCAACACACGGAGTCACCCTTTGTTAGATGGATGGCAGAAAGAAAGTCAGCAAACCATTCTGAGTATCCCCCAATAGTTTGAGCACATGGAGTGATCCCTAAGGATTTTAGCATGTGGAGTCACTCTGTATTTGACATGCTAAAGAAATGCTCCCAGACCAATGAGGACCCAGGGCACACTTTCTCTGGTTCACATTCTGGTCCCCTTGGTTGGTGTGTCAAGGTCTTGTAAAAACTTCCCCACAGATCCAAAAATGTAATGATGTTACACTAGTCCGCCCTAGCCTGGTATGTAGCTTATTTCATCCTGTTGGAATCCCAGGGGTGAGGAGCCACACTACCAATTTTAACTGTTAAACTGTGTTGGACTTTGTGAGTGAAGAATCTCAGGGATGTAGACTGAGTGTTGTGTACCTCTATATAGTATTCTCAATATAAATATGTCACATTTGGGTAGACTGGGCCACTAGGGGGCGCTATGACTTGCATGGAGGTGGTGTAAGCCCTGAGAAGGGCCAAGGCGCAGAGTCTAAGCAGTAACCAGGTCTTCTCCAGAGCCTTTGATGGTGAGGATGTGGCACCGCTGTTTACTGCCAGGTTGTGGCCCTTGGGCACATCAGAGTGGGCAGGAAGATACACGGTACCAAATCACACAAGGAAGGCTGGGGTCAAGGCGGGCAGCAAGCAAGAGAGGCCAGGTGACAAGCTAGGGGTCAAATACCAGAGGACAGACACCAGTGACACAGGGGCCACTACAGACACAGGAAATACAGGAAAAACTGGAAGCAACAGGAGGCACAGTTAACACAGGAATTTCCACAGACAGAGAAGAAAACTGTAACAGCACAACGGAATGGTCTGGAAACAACAGACTGGGCAACAAGGGGTTAACACGGGAGCTGGACAGAGGAAACACTGACTTTATCAACAGGTGTACAGGAACTGCTCAGCAGCGCTAGGGGGCTCAGCACTAGTAGAGACACGCTGCATGAACACTGAGTGCTGTGTCTGAGCTAGCTAAATAGCCAGGAATGGTTGAGAGGCTAGTTTCTGATAAAGCTTGAGAGCCTGGGCCCAATGTCAGAACTACCTGCATGCACAGGAGAGAGACGCCTGTCCTTTAGTGAGGAAGAAGTAACTGTGAAAAAATACAGAGGGATTCTGGAGAACTGGGTGCGATAATGATTGTCTCTGCCTTCCTGTGCTATGAGATGGCAACAGCAGCACTGAGAAGCTACTAACAGGGATGACAAAAGCTGCCTAAGGTCTCCCAATGAATACAGAACTTAGCCGTCCTCAAAGGGACTGGAATTCTGATGCAAATAATTCTTCTAGTTGTAAAGAATCTTCTAAATCTTCAAAGCTCTGCCATCTCTATCCCACTCTCCCATCCTACCATGATCAAGAGCAAGAATCAGAAGAAGAATGTAATTCCCAGTCTGTGGCATATAAAGGGAGAGTATGGCAGACTACTCACTGGTCGCTGGGGCTGGCTGTACGTGTTCAGTGCTTTGTAGTTATACCTGGGAACACTATTGGATAAAAAAGTCCTTGGATGCATTAGACAAAATAAGTGTTTTTTTTAAATATTTGTGAAATGTATCAGCTCATTTCTAGTGTTCTTGGCAAAAATAGCTATATAGCCCTTTAATAACAGACCAGAGGTAATGTAAATGAATACAGAAATCCATTGTACTCACCTGTACAGGTAACATTGGGCAGAGTCCACTCCTGGGAGGTGCGGGGGTTGTCACATGTCATTGTATCTGCAGATGGATGATATCCAGATTTACATTGTACTGTCACCAATTCTCCCTTATTATAATATTCCTTGTCCTCAATGAGTCTCTGCACATTTCCTATGGTTGGCTTGGCACACTGAGCTGTGGAATCAGAAGATAAATCCCGATCATTATACATTGTATACAGTGTGATGAATAACGTGTGTGTGATGGGGCTGGGTCGGTTGTTGGACTTTTAAGTGCTATGGAACATTTTCTGAGCTTTTATTTCATAAGTATTATCCTAGTTCGATTTTAAAAGAGTCCTCCAACAAAAACAGAATGGAAAAGAGGTATATAGCCTTAATGGGTGTTCTTTAATCTGACGCGTTGCACCAAAGAGCTTCTTCAGGGGACAGCAGTTGAAATAGCTGATAATACTTTTCCATTCAAACTGTTTGAGGGTATGAGACTGTTCCAAGTTTCTGGAAGATGGATCTATTTCTGATAAGTGTACTCAGAACATTTACCATTGTGCAGGTGCAACTGCCAAAAAAAAGAGTACTGTGATCCATCCATCCTTCTATATGAATTGTTGCTCCAGAGTCATGATATTTATATATTACATCCACCATTCTTCATTCAAATTATTCTATTCAAAGCTAAATCTAAAAAGTTATAAAAAAACAAAAGTTCACCTGTACAGGTAACAGTGGGAGGAGTCCACTCCTGGGAGGGGCGGGGGTTGTCACATCTCATTGTATCTGATGATGGATAATATCCGGATATACACCCCACTGTCACCGATTCCCCCTTATTATAATATTCCTTGTCATCTGTGATATTCCCCACATTTTCTATGGTTGGCTTTTCACACTGAGCTGATTAATATACAGGTAGTCCTCAGGTAGCTAGGGACTGTAGGTTTGTTCTTAAGTTGAATTTGTATGTAAGTCGGAACAGGTAGATTATTTTAATAAATGCAATTAGGACAGATGTTTGTCTCAACATAATAGGCAGCGTGGTGTCAGTTACCTAAACTCAGAATATTCAGTTTATATAAAAGGATTTTTTTTATGAGGTGCAACACCTGTTTGTTTTACACGTGTGCAGCACGGCTCCTAATTCTCCATCGCCTAGGTCATCTAGAATGAATGGGAGCGCAAAGCCTCCCGGGATACCTACATCACGAACCCCAGGAGGCTCTTGGGTGATCCTTCTGTGCATGCCCAAGCTTTTCGCAGAAGGAGCCTTTTCGTGCAAACATGCGCAGTGAGATCAGTACGTTTTTTTTTCCACCTTATGTCACTCAATCTCGTGCCTGGGTACAAAACTTAGCCTTAAAGGGACTCTCTATCCCACTCTCCCTGTCATCAACGCAAGAATCAGAAGAAGAATGTAATTCCCAGTCTGTAGCATAAATAGGAAGAGGAGGGAAGCATTTTCATTGGTCGCTGGGGGTGGCTGTTCAGTATGATTTGTAGTGAAACCTGGGAACACTATTGGCTAAAGAAGTCCCTGGAAGATATATACCAAGATTTGTGAAAATTATCATCTCATCTCTGGTGTTCTTGGCACAAATAGCTATTGAGCCCTTTATAACAATGAATATAGAAATTTATTTTACTCACCTTTACAGGTAACAATGGGCGGAGTCCACTCATGGGCGGTACGAGGGCCCTCACATGTCATTGTATCTGATGATGGATAATATCCAGATTTACATTGTACTGTCACTGATTCTCCTTTATTATAATATTCCTTGTCCTCAGTGATTTTCCCCACATTTCCTATGATTGGCCTTCTACACTGAGCTGTGGAATCAGAAGATAAATCCCGATCATTATACATTGTATACAGTGTGATGAATAACGTGCATTGTGTGTGATGGGTCAGTTGTTGGACCTTTTAGTGTTTATATTGGACTGTGGTCTGAGCTCCTATCTCATAAGTATTATCCAAGCTCGGGTATAGAACTGTCCTCCAAATATTCAGAATGGAAATAGAGGTTCCAAGCCTTATGGGTGTTCCTAAACATGACACGGGACGTCAATTTAAATAGCTGAAAATAATATTCAAATGGTTTGGGGGTATAAGACTGCTCCAGGGTTCTGGAGGATGGATCTTGTCCTGATGAGAAGTGTACTCTATTTAACATTGTGCAGGTGAAAGCTGTGATCCATCGGACAGTACAGCATGAGTTGTTGCTGCATGATATTTATATATTACATCCACCATTCTTCATTAGTTTACTCATACCTACATATAATAAAAATATTATTATATAATAAACATAAGTGACAAATCAGATAGATGACCTTTGGATAATATGCTCCAACAAGTGTAATGGGCGTGTCCTGTGTTGTTGTACTCACCTATACAGGTAATAGTGGGAGGAGTCCACTCCTGGGAGGTGCGGGGGTTGTGACATATCATTGTATCTGATGATGGATAATATCCAGATTTACACCGTATTGTCACCGATTTGCCATTATTATAATATTCCTTGTCATTGGTGAGACTCTCCACATTTTCTATGATTGGCCTTCTACACTGAGCTGTGGGATCAGATGATAAATCACACGTTATCTTTAGCATGGTGGGGAGTAAGTGGGGACACACTCAACCTCGGTGTGTCATTATTCCGGAGCCAGAACATCCAACCCTAGAGGGGAGCCAATAGCCAGATGGATGCCCAGGGGGTCCAGCTACAACCTTCATACTCCTGCAGTATAGGGTTCAGTTGGGTACAGCTGGGCCCTATCACAGAGAACATGGACTTGTGGGCAGCCATTATGATATAGACAATGTGAATTCTAATCAGACGGACTTACTGTATCATAAAAATGAAAGCAATTTATATATCATTTTCACTTCTCCTTTCTCCATGTCTTTACTCTTAGAGGATTTCACATTTTATTATTTATTTAATTAGCCAGCTATTGTCAAGCCTACATTGTGTAAAAGATTTCTAACAATATGTAACAGAGTGTCATGTTTTAGATAAAAATGTTACCCTGACTATATTTACTTCATACAATATATAGAGAGTGTATATGATGGGCGTGTCCTGTGTTGTACTCACCTGTACAGGTAACAGTGGGAGGAGTCCACTCCTGGGAGGTGCGGGGGTTGTCACATCTCATTCTGTATGATGATGGATAATATCCAGATTTACATTGTACTGTCACTGATTCCCCCTTATTATAAAACTCCTTGTTGTTAGAGAGACTCTGCACATTTCCTATGGTTGGCTTTTCACACTGAGCTGTGGAATCAGAAGATAAATCCCGATCATTATACATTGTATACAGTGTGATGAATAACGTGCATTGTGTGTGATGGCGCTGGGTTGGTTGTCGGACCTATCGGTGTTTATATTGGATCATGGTCTGAGCTCCTCATGGGAGGTCCCTGGGATTGTCTGCAGTTTAGTTTCTGCTTGTTGCTCATCACTCCTCTCCTGCAGGAAGCAGCAGCACTGAGAAGATACTAACAGGGATGACAAAATCAGCCTCAAATCTCTCTCTTAAATTGGAATGCCTGATGTGTCCCCAATCCACTAAATCTGAGCTTTTAGAATTGTGTGACACCCAATGGGGGGGGTTCTGCTCTTTTTAGATCACAATGGGAGATAAAGAAAGCAATAAAACCTGAAAGTGAATGCTAAATCCTAAGGTTGGAGTTTCTCTTTAATCTGCAGATACATTGGTAAGTCATGTGACCCCGCCTTGTGTGACAACATTTGTAATAAATAAAGAAGTAAATCACCTGGGAGGACGGTCACTCTCACGGCGTGCATGTAATCAGTAAATGTTCGCTCTACCCCACAGAAGTACGTGTCAGAATCCTCCGGTCTCATTCTTTTGCCGGTAATAGTAAGATGTCCAGACCGGTTGTCACTTATGGAATATCTGTAGTCGGAGTTGTCACCATTTGTTGAGACGACGTTTTTACAGGATTTCCAGTAGGACCCCTTACACCAATACTTCACATGCCATGCATAGCCGCTGTCATATAAACATGTGAAAGATAATGTGGCCCCATAAGGAACAGAGACTTCATCATCGCCCCAAATGACATCAGCTCCTGTGGTGAGAAGAGAGATTGTTACCCCAATACCCCAGCAATGTCACATTGTACAAGTTCTGTCCCCCTGCCTGCTTGTGACCCCCATGGGTTGATCCCTGGAGCAGTTCTCTCCGTACACCTCCATAATCTCCCCTTTATGCTGGTAACACTAAAATCTACCCAAGCACCCCAACGTGTCCCCTTTTGTTCTTCTCTCATCATAGGGGGTTGATGCATACCAGAGACCCCCCACAATTACAATCCAATCTCTGGCTGGACTATTGGAACATCTCTAGATGTCACCCCAGACTTTCCTGGAGACCACCAAACTCCTGGAACAAGACCTTATCATCATCCCTCACCTGGACAACTGCAGCTTCTCCAATATTGGACCCTTCCAGTCCTAAGACCCCCAACCTGAGAACATTCCTCATCTACTTCTGTGACATCTCTAAAATTCTGCCCCATCCCCCATGATTCTATCATACTTCACCTAGACTACTGCCACATCTCCTAATGATACCACCAAACTCCTGGAACAACTCCCATCATCTCTAACATGGACTCCTACAACATCCCTGAAACAAACCCTAACCACCACTGGAGGAACCCCAGATAAGAATGGCTACATAAAAACCATCACCAATCAGCCAGAATTCCATCCCTTTCTATTGTATATTCCCCTCCCCCACCTCTTAGATTGTAAGCTCCTTTGGTCCTTCTCCTCTTCCTATGTCATTGTCAGGACTTGTTATGTCTGTAGAATTGTCATCTGTACTTCAGGGACCCCCTTTGAACTATTTTTTATATCATAAAGTATAAAGGAAATTGTATAATAAGACTTCCCACATTGGTGATATTTATTCCTGGAATTCCAGGTTTGTATTGTACATTCAGAAAAGAAGAGAGCGGGGTTTCTGTTTTACACATATCTATTAATTATGGGGACCACTCACTAAACAAAATTCATCAAAGCTATAAGGGAAGGATAAGCATTTATTTCAGCACGTTCAGCTCTCACCCGACACGTTTCACCCATAAGGCTTCATCAGAGGAGAATGGAGATTGG
>NC_092863.1:108179788-108194116 GCF_032062135.1 Pyxicephalus adspersus | reverse complement strand
TGGATGGATGGATGGATGGATGGGTGGATGGATGGATGGATGGAAGGATGGATGGAAGGATGGATGGATGGATGGGTGGATGGATGGATGGATGGATGGGTGGATGGATGGAAGGATGGATGGATGGATGGATTGATGGGTGGATATAGGGGTATGAACGATCACGTATATGAAATCTTGGAAGATTAAACATGAAAAATCTGGAAACGCTTACAATTATAATTGTTGTGCTCAATGCTTATTGCAGGCGTCGGTTCTGTATGCTGACTGGAGCCGGGTTTCCAGAATCGGATGATAAATGTATGTGAGATGTATGAGCTTAGTGCCTAGCTGTGTATATATTTATATTGATATATGATTATTGTTTCTATACAACACTGATGCCATTCCTCTGTAATTATTATTATTATAAATATCGGTACAAATCTCTACCTCCCCTGATGAAGCTTTATGGGTGGAACGTGTCGGTCATAGATGATTGTGCATTTCTGCAATAAATGTTATCCTTCACTTATTGCTTAGATAGTGGTCACCATACTAAGTGTCTAACTTTATGAGTAATAACCTAGAAGTAACTTTTATTATATATGTGCAGATAAAACCTCTCTTTGCTCATGTGCCCCTTCTCCGTGAGTGTACCTCATAGTGATCCTAAAAGAAGGAAGAGCTTCCCCTCCCCTAATGAACAGAGGACCCTCAGATCCCTTTGGCTTCCCTCACCCCATAATAATAAATTAATGACTCTTACCTGATCCACCAATCACACAGAGGAACCCCCAGATCACAGCAGCTCCCCTCATCCTGGACACTGGTGAACCCCAAGATCACAGCGCCCCCCTCAGACAGTGATGTGTAGGAGGACCCCAGATCACAGCGCCCCCCTCAGTCACCGTTGAGCAATAGGACCCCCGGATCACAGCGCCCCCCTCAGACAGTGATGAGCAGAAGGACCCCCGGATCACAGCGGCACCCTTCAGACAGTGATGTGCAGTTCCTATTCTGATTAAATATAAGAGTAGAAAGGGGAACAGTAAATCTCAGTGCCAGTAATATGATTGCTTAATATGTAAATAATAAATTCTGATTTCCTGCTGACCACACCAGATCTATAAATAGAGTGGGGTGGGGGAGGTGGCAGTTATATTCATCATATCCAGGTAACAATTCCCTATAGAATCACGGTGTCAGGAGGGTAAATTGTCCTCCCTGGCATGTTTATTCCATTTGTACTAAAAACTAAAACACAAGTTTTACCTGGAGTTGGGCTTTAACACAAAGCAATGTAATTTACTGCCATCTGTTTGTGAGATTGAGCATTGCAGAGTGTTGTATGACAGAGAATACATAGGTGGAATATGGGTGCTCTGCCGCCGTCTATAGGTCAGATTGGATATTGCAGTGTGCCGTAGCAGAGAATACATAAGTGGAGGAAGGGTGCTCTGCTGCCATCTTGTGTCCAGTAATGGAACAATGTTACGCTGACTTCCCTATCGGGTGCTGGCGGATTTGGCTTTTGGGTTGATGCTTTTTTTGATAGATTCTGAAAATTGTTTTTGTTGTTCTTTATAAAGCTTTGAAGTTCATGGAATGATATAAATTGTGTGATAGCAAAGAATATATAGGAGGAGAGATTTTCTGCTATCTATCGGTCAGATTGGATATTGCAGAGCGTGCCATTGCAGAAAAAACATCCGAGGATTGGTGCTCCGCTGCCATCTAAAGGTCAGATGGGATATTGCAGCTTGGAGGATGGGAGCTCTGCCGCCATCTTGTGTCCAGTAATGGAATAGGCTGATATACCTTCTCACAAATTTCGTTTGCTGTTCTTTATAAAGCTGTGAAGTTGATGAAATGATATAAATTGTGTGATATAAAAGTGGTTGCATTTTAATTTATTTTTCAAACTCTGTTGTCAGATTACAACTGAAATCAGCCCTGGGGATGATCAATATTGCACCTCTTTTATTCCCCATGTGAAATTCTATCTAATAAAATATTCAGTACATGGCTGCAGTGTTTGTATTCTTTCCACCAATCAGGAGAGAGCATTTTTTTTAATAATTACTATGCCACTTGTCATGCTCATACACATAGAACTGATTCCTGAAAGCTTAGCCAGGCTCACCCAAAATGGTGCCCCAACCCTGCCCAGTGGAATGAATACCCTAGCACAGGCAATCGGAGGAAGGAGAAGTTCTGTAAGGGGTGTGGGAAGAATGGCAGAGCCGTCTCTTGAAGGATCCATGTGGGGGAGGGCCAATCCCATAGCTCCTAATTGTCCCATTTTCACCAGGACATTACCGGCTACTGGGAGCTTTGTAAATGTTCCGGGACTCAATAAGTATTGGTTTTCACTCAGGTATAAGGCTGCCATGGCACCAAGAGGCCGGGGAGTTCTTCAGCAGTTTGTGTATAGGAGCCCACAATGGATGATCCATCCATCCATCCAGGGATCACTGCAGTGTGAAGTCAGCAGGGATGTTGGAGGATAAACCGATGGATCATCCATGGTTGGCCCATTTTCACATCACTGAATCCTAAAATAGTCTGGTTAAAAATTTAATAAAAATGTTTATACATACAGCGGTGCCCTTATTTCTAGGGCTGCTTTAACCCTTCATGGTAATTGATAAGGGTTGCTCAGTACCCCTATCCCCAGGGTAGGACAGCAGATATCTGAGGACCCCTTTATTCTAGTGGGCTTCCAAATGTCAGATAAGCTCCCCACCCACAGACCCCCACAACTCCACAACATGTTATGGGGAAGGGCCACCCCTGGGGGCCTGGTTTATGTAAAAGGGAGGGGGCTACAGGCTTTTTGCACCCTTTCTTTTTAGGAAACCAGTATGCAGAGGACCTTTTATGGGTAGGAGCGGGGTGCACAGGGTCACCGCCCCATTTCCTATCCAGGAAGGTCCCCAGCCTATGGAATGGTCTGGTTTTATTATCGAAGGGAACCAACACTGTTTTACCTGTTAAAAAAGTCTTTAGCCAACACAAATGTGTGATTTCACCTGAAATATTGCGTTATGTGACAAATAATTTAGCTGTGTGACATTGGGGCAATGTTACAAATCTGAGGTCTGTGCAATAAAAAGAAAGGAAAATAATAAATGATTCCACTTTCAGTGAACTTTTCTTTAGGGTCCCATTCCTTAAAGGAGAACTTACAATTTTCAGAGAGTCCTGGGTGGGCCAATTTATTAGAATTGAACACAAGTTGATTGATGGTTTACCCCAAAGATGCAATGGTTTTATATGTAGTGTATATTGTGTTATTACGTGTTATTGTAGGACCCTGAATGGATTCAATGGTATCTATCATGCTTTAGCCACACCCGCTACATACCCCTCCCACCTAACCACACCCACTGCTCAGTGTCAAATGTTGGGAGCTATGTAATCCCTATGTCAGTGGGACACCCCAGGGACAATGCCTCAACCAGTGCCACAACCCACATTCATTGACCTGAGAGTCTTCCCAGTCTGCCATTTGTTACTTTGGTGATTTTGTGATGAGTTGAAGGGAAATCCCCACCCTGAGTTATTGGACCCAATGCTGAGTTCTTGGAAGATCTGTAGTATTCAGATTATGATCCCGGTGTCACCACAGAGCCGCTTCTCAGGATTGCTGCTCATTTCAGTTATTGTCTGCCCATCAGGATCTTCATCTTTTTGTGTATAGCTCAAGAGAACCTGTCATTTATTACCTGCAACACAGGGGGGCATTTTTCTGGGCCATACACTGATTGTGGACAGGTGTGCACACCTGGGAGGTCTTACCAGAGACTCCAATACAACTTATCTTCACTCACACAGAGTGATTGGTTCAGCGATTTAAAACAATGATGGCATAAACTCCATAATCATTGCTTTTATTCATTCACCCAATCACGGATAATGGCAGTGGATGATTGCTGTCACCGACTGACGGGACAGCCCACCCATTCCTTCCAGGACACTCCGGACCCGGATCCCAAATAATGAGCTGCAATTCTGCAGCAACATATTTAAGGCCCATTATCCTCTTTTCCAGGTGAAATGGGGGAAAATAGATTGAAATCACCTCCAAAACCGGTCCTACAATTCTTACTTTGCTACGTTAGGTAAAAAGAAAAGTCACACATCAGACAAGAGACCCTTGGATAATATGCTCCAAAAAGTGTACACTTGCCCTGACTATATTTAAAGGATATGATGGAGTGTATATGATAGGCGTGTCCTGTGTTGTTGTACTCACCTGTACAGGTAACAATGGGAGGAGTCCACTCCTGGGCGGTGCGGGGGTTGTCACATCTCATTGTGTCTGAGGATAATATCCAGATTTACACATTGTACTGTCACCGATTCTCTAATATTATAATATTCCTTATTATATTCTTCACACTTCCTATGGTTGGCCTACACTGAGCTGTGGAATCAGAAGATAAATCCCGATTATTATACATTGTATACAGTGTGATGAATAACGTGTATTGTGTGTGATGGGGCTGGGTCAGTTGTTGGACCTATCAGTGGTTTATTGGATCGTGGTCTGAGCTCCTCATGGGAGGTCCCTGGGATTTGTATGCAGTTTAGTTTCGGCTCATCCCATTCTCTTCTGTCAGCCGGTAACACTGGAATGGTAACTGGCTGCTCTGTGCCCGAGAGATGTAAAAAGACGAAGGCTTTGTCAGCCAATCACCTCCATCCTGTATGAGCTGTGACAGTATTGGAATAGGAATGGACTCATGTCCTGCCCCTGGTTGTGTAACTCAACCACTGCTTTGTCCTGCAGAACCTTTCTGCCCCTATTACCTCCACACACAATACAATGCTTCCTCAACAGTGAGGGAGAAGGGGTCCCATTCTAAGGGACATCCCCACCACCACCATACTAAATACAGAACTTGGTGACCTCCATCTTCAGTAGCCTGCAGGGACAGTGTGAAAAGCCGAGAACATTTCTTAAAATCTTAAGTTTAGTGCAGTTACAAGAACGCTTTTATTTTTTGCACGACCAACAGGTACTTGCTGACAATCTTTATAACCTGAAAAAAAGAAAATGAATGCAGCCACAACCACTATAATGCAATACACAATAGATGACATTTTTCCTAACAATCTCTGAATCATGACTGCATGCTGCGTTGTTGTACACTGCAATTCTGGGGAATCAGGTGAAAAATAAGGAAACCTTTTAAGGACAATGAGACGTGTGAGGTGCAATAATGATGTCTCTGCCTCCTTATGCTAGGAGATGGCGGTAGCAGCACTGAGAAGCTACTAAAAGGGATGACAAAAGCAACTCTAATTCCCTTCCTCAATGCAAATCTGACTGCAATGGACACCTGAAGTGTCCCAAAAATACTAAATCTGAGCTTTTATTACTTTGTGACACCCAGTCAGATGTAAAATCTTTTGGCAATTGAAATATTTGTGTCAATAAAATAAACAACAAAGGAAATGACCTTGGAGGACGGTCACCCTCACAGCATGCATGTAATCAATGAAGGGTCGCTCTATCCCACAGACGTACGGGTCAGAATCTTCTGGTCTCATTCCTTTGCTGATGACAGTAATGGAGAAATCTGTCAGGTTGTCACTCATGGAATATCTGTTGTCTGAGTTGTCACGGCTTGTTTTGAGGATATTGCAGGATTTCCAGTGGGACCCTTTGCACCAATACTTCACATATGATTTATAGCTGCTGTCATAATAACACGTCACAGATAATGACATCAGCACCTATGGTAAGAAGAGATATGGTCACCCCCAACATCCCAGCAATGTCACATTGTACAAGTTTTGTATAATAATGATCCCATCCACCTGCCTGCCAGTGAACCCCATTGGTTGGTCCTTGGAATGGTTCTCTTTTCTCTGTACACCCCCATAATATCATCTGTTTGCTTGTGACACCCAAATCTACAAATCTACCTATCCACCCCAACTTCACCGCTTCTGTTCTCATCTCATTGTGGGGTGCTGATGGGTACCTGAAATCCAACCTGGGTGAAACAAAAATCATCACCAGCAATGAGCAGGAGGACCCCCAGATCACAGCAGCCCCCCTCAGAAAGCAATGAGCAGGAGGACATCCAGTTCACAGCGCTCCCTTCAGACAGCTATGCTCAGTACCTGGGGGGAAAGGGGAACAGCAAATCTCACTATTGATAATATTGCACCTAAGATGTGAATAACTTCAGGCGGACTTCCTGCGCATTGACCACATCAGATCTGTTAATATAGAGAGAAGTGAGGAGTTGGAGGGCAGGTCCCGAACACAGGTTGTTCTTGGGTTGGTCCATCACAGAAATGTAATTTGGCTCCATCTAGAGGTCACATTGGATATTGCAGAGCTCTGCCACCATATTGATCCTCAGGCTCCTCTGTGGTTGATGTGTAGAGTTGGAGGTCTTTGGGATGTTAAGGCTCCTCTGGGATTTGTATGGAGAGGAGGTTCTCAGGTTGTGTAGGCACTAGGGAGTTTCAGCCCAGAATTTGCAGCTTAATAAGACGTCATCCTGGCTCCTGCTGCCAGATTCCTTGGTGTGGGTATATTTTTCCTGACATGGCCTCTTTTCTGATTGGAAATGATTTTGTTTTCGGATGTTGGCTTGTTTCTCCTTACCAGCTGCCCCATGGCATCCCTGACCATGATTTGTTCCTGCTCTCATACATAGAGTGAATGGCATCTCAAAAACCAATCACAGGACTTCTGGCAAAAGACCTATTTAAGGTTTGGAACTTGAGCTTTAAGAGGTGGGAAGGTTTTCAGATTCTGAATATGCAATCTGCGTACCCAATCCTGTTCCTACTTATCTGTTGGTGACCAGATCCTGACCATGCAACTTGTTCCAGCTTACCTGTCGCTCACCTGGCTTCTCTCCTGTCCATCTCCACTAAACTGGATCACATTTACCCAAGAGACTGAGGAGATATTGTTAGGCCCCATGGCATGACACTTGAGCCTTCACTTTTCTGATGCTGTAGTAACTGATACAAAGAAAACCCAAAAACCTCTGGACTGCTCGTACAGCAAAGTGCATACCACGCATGTGGACCAGGTCAATCTCAATTAGGGTTCCTCTTGTACTACGAAAGTTCCACCTAAATGGAAGCACCGCCAGAGGGACAGCACTGTGGCTTTGTGAATAGCTGGAGGAATCAAATTTTAAGGATTGAGCTGTGGCAATTGTAGACTTACCCAGGCAAGAAGAAAATGTGGAAATTGTGGAGACTTTTTTATATCGAGAACCTGCCACTGAGGGTCACCCGCCACGGGACTGCTAACAGTGAACCAGCATTTCCTTACAGGACCTTTGGGTATTCCTGTGCCTAACGGGTTGTGGTATAGGTGTCCTGGGATTCTGCAAGTCACCTGATTCACCTCACCAGTACGAATCTTCAGCTCGAAAGATGGTGACACCTCAAAGAGTGATGGGGGGGGGGGGGGGGGTGGTAGTGGTACAAGTTACCCAATGTACCCTATGTCTTAGTGGAGAAGGTTTCTATAAGGGGGGGGGGGGGGGGGGGTGGTAGTGGTACAAGTTACCCAATGTACCCTATGTCTTAGTGGAGAAGGTTTCTATAAAAGGGAGTGACCCCTGTATCCTATGCCCATAGTGGGGAACCTAATGTGGGCAGTTTTAACAAAAGATTATATAGGTATAAAAAAATGTATTGAACATAGAAGAAACTAATACAAGGACTTTGAAGGGATATAAAAAAAGAGTTTAATATTTTATTGAACCATCATTTTAGGAACAAGATAAAATTTAACAATGCACATCACAGAGTATTTTCAAAAAGATCCTAAACATGGGTTTCTCATGATATTATATAGTCTCTTCATGGTTTCATTAAACATCGACGCATTTCGCAGTATTTTAACCGCTTCCTCAGTATGAATCAAACATAGAGACCTAAAATCAACATATATATTGTACAATCAACCCAATGTACTGTACATATAGAATATTATACTCACTATTGTAGATAGCAAAAAGTAATAACCCCAAAATATTAAAGTATCTTCCCAATCGCATATGCAGATCCACAACGCAGATTACATGAAGGCATGGATCATAACATAGGTTGTATATACAAATTGCTTACTACATGAGATTACCATACGTATTTATTACCAGATGTTTAGATGAGGCTAGATAGTAGTCAGATAAGTGACCTGGATGGTAAATAGGAAGGTAGAGAGGGGTAAATTGTGGTAAAAACCCCTGGCATCTGGGGCTGAGCCGGTTACTGGAGACATTGCCTGGTGCAATAAGATTTTTGTCTCATTGAATATTTATTATCAGATTTCTCCAAACCCCGGGACTTGCTATCACTTATCTTAATTACTGACTTACATCCCCCTCCGTCTATACTGGGGTAACATACCCAATCATCCAGTACTCCGACCCCCAACATCCACTTCCCAGTAGGATCACCCTGAGGAGGAACTATGGCTGCCTAATACCTGTGGCCAATCCTGAAATCTCCCATTGGGTGGTGTGAGTGTTGTAGGGGAGCGTGACTGCTATGACTGTGCGTAGACATGTGCACCTGTACGCTTCACCCCTGGAAATATGTAAAATATACCTGTATATAATGTGTGAGACCCCAGCCACAGAAAATTCCCACCTTAATGGAGCCATTTATCATTTTACTCTGCATAGAGATAGAGACCACCTATAGGGGGGTAGATATTATGGAGATGGGGGGTGGTAGGGGGTCAGTCTGCACAGAATATGGAGACCACCAATAGGGAGTTAGATAATATAGAAATAGGGGGTGGAGGAGTCACATGACACGGAATATGGAGGCAACCAAACCAATGATTTATGCTTTTTAGGATACATGCATAAAGGAAAATAAACATGAAACTTTCAACAACAACAAATCTCATACATATTTACAAGAACAAATCATACAAAACTAAACAAAAAGTAAGCATGGCCAGGAAGAACAAATCCTTCACCATGTATATCAACATTTTTCAAAACTTATAATTAATGATTTG
The DNA here is from genome assembly GCF_032062135.1 of Pyxicephalus adspersus. Lineage (NCBI taxonomy): Eukaryota > Metazoa > Chordata > Amphibia > Anura > Pyxicephalidae > Pyxicephalus > Pyxicephalus adspersus. The sequence continues at coordinate 108,185,112 of NC_092863.1, read as the reverse complement.
GATTTATATAGTGCCGACATATTATGCAGCGTTGTACAAAGCCTATGGTTATGTCACTATCAGTCATGATATCAAGCTCCCAGGAAAGACAGAGAAATCTGCTCACCCTGAAAAGGGCCGAACACCGAAGGAAGACCTGATGTTCCTGCATTGTGTGCCTCCTCTTAGATTGTAAGCTCCTCTGGACAGGGCCCTCTCCTCCTATTATATTGTTTGTATCTGTCTGTTATTTGCAACCCATACAGCCAACATTTTGCCCTTTTCTTTTAGATTGGAGGGACATTGGAGCAGAAAGCTCTTTCTGAACTTTCTCAATTCTCAGTGAATCTTTCCCCTCTGAGAACACAACGGATCGTATCATGGAGGGAGTGAATCCTCTTCCAGGCGGCCATTGAAAACCTCCACTAACCAAGGGGCCAGACTGGATATAAATCATTTATAAAACTCGGCGGTCAGTCCATCGGGTCCAGGTGATTCCTTGTTGGTCGGCTTATCTATAGCATGACGCACCTCATCCTCCATGATTTATCATTTCTCAAACCTGGCGTGAATGTTTTAAAACTCTCCATCTGTCCTCCATGGAAAGGATTTCGTCCCAGGAGATCGGCAGAATATGTTCTGACCATTTCCAGGATCTCGGCCCTGGATGTACCCAGGGAATCTGTATTGTCAATCAGACCCATCACAGACGTACTGAGCCCTGATTGTAATTCTGGCAAGGGTCAGGCGGGTGGCATTTCCCATAATCCCTTTCCAGAGGCCAGCCAGTCATATTAGTTTTCTCTCCTCTGGGTTACCATTCCCCGGGACAAGTTGGTGAAGCCTTCTGTGCAATCTCTGATAGTTTTCATGTTTATCACATTGCTTCTGTTTACCAAGAGTTCTGACAAAACACCAATGGGTGACATCAACGGGTGACAGATGGATGACATTGATGGATGACAGATGGGTGACATTGATGGGTGACATCCAAGGTGACAGATGAGTGATCTCCAGGGGGAGATTGGGTGACATCTGACAGATGGGTGACATCAACGGGTGACATTGATGGGTGACATTGATGGGTGACATTGATGCATGACAGATGACTGACATTGATGGATGACAGATGGGTGACATTGATGGGTGACAGATGAGTGACATCAATGGGTGACAGATGGGTGACATCAATGGGTGACATTGATGGGTGACATTGATGGGTGACATTGATGCGTGACAGATGACTGACATTGATGGGTGACATTGATGGGTGACAGATGGGTGACATTGATGGGTGACAGATGAGTGACAGATGAGTGACATCAATGGGTGACATTGATGGGTGACATTGATGGGTGACATTGATGCGTGACAGATGACTGACATTGATGGGTGACATTGATGGATGACAGATGGGTGACATCAATGGGTGACATCCATGGGGACAGATGAGTACACATTACAGGATGGATCCACATTCACATTCTGGTAGATTATCTCTGGATCTTCTATGTCGGCTGTGATCTTCTGATCTTTCATTCCCTGGAAATAAATGGTAATAGATGAGATCTGACAGACTACACATCGTCTCCCCACACATAGATACAACACGGGTGACTGGGCTGAGCACAGGTAGAAGCAACTCATAGTGATTACCTGGAATCCCCCATCATTCCTTTGTTTCATTCTGGCCAATGAAGGAGGCATGGCCGGCTTCCATACATTTTCTGTATTTATTATGGCCGGGGCTATATGTGATTATAAAAATCAGATCATTGAAAATTTCTGAGTGAATCGATGAAAGTGAATGATTTCATGCAGATTGAGCCGAGGTGATGGCTGCGTTAGTTTTCTTGCTCAACTTTAGCTTTAATTTAGGATCCTGCCAACAACACACTTCCTGTCCTAGAGTGACAACACATACCGTGCTTGATGGAAGCAGGAGCAGTGTTGTCCCCCTAGGACAGAATCATGAGAATCCAGATTCTCTTTTCATAACTCCGAAGTGCTCCGAATTTAGCTGCAGCCAATCTCAGGACGTTTCTGGTTTATTAGGAAAGGAACTTCCTTCAGTTGGTAATTGTTCTGATATTAGGTTTAAGCTGGCAACTGATTGGTTGCAGTGATGTAGAGATGGAGGTCTTACCTTGTGATTGGTCAGTGCTCGTTGTGAGGATTCATTCATCTTCGTATCTAATGAGAAAACGAATCCAACACATTAATGGAAGGGGAGGGGTGCAAAATACAGACAGCGCTTCTTATATTTATATAGATTGGGGGTTGGGGGGGATTCGGGATGGTCAGCTTAATAATGAAGGGGGGATGGGTATACCTCTATCATATATGTACATTTGCTCGGAGTTCCTCTTTAATCTTGGTGTACTTGGATTGGTTGTTCCTTCCCTTCGGTAGGGTGAATGTTGTGATTTCCCGTATCTCGCAGCCTGGGTGGTATTTGGTTTCTGGGGACTCCGGCTCTCCTCCAATGATGATGATCTTCTCTTTATAAAGTCAGTGACTCTGATGGTGAGGATGATCAGAATTGCAATCAGTTTTATTGCCATCGGAGGAATGACCCCCACACAGCCGGATGCCGCCATACTCCTGTGAGGAGAGAAGGTGGACTGATATGACTCAATATAATGGTGATACAACTGAGGGCCCGAGGCAGGAGGAGGGCCAAACCTTCCAAAATCTCAAAAGAAATAAAGTTCCACCAATTCCCCAAATTATTACTCTACTGAAGAAAACATAGGGAGGTGCAAAGTGTGGCACTACACAGGGGCCCTGCACCCTCCTCAGCAACAAGGGGCCCCAACATGGGCTCCAAATCAAGTCAGACCACTGAACTCCACCCTCTATATACAGAAGAATATTCCACCCAATCAGAGAGAGAGCAGAGGAGATACAATGTAAGGAGAACCTATCACAGATACGAGGAGGGAGGGCTGTGTGTGATTGGTCGGTTAGACGATTCGTGTATGATGTACGATGGTGGAAATATTTTTACCTCTTAAATTCCTGTCTCACATCATGTCAGCAACAAATAGGTTTCTCGGCCCTATAAAAGGACCCACCTACCAAAGAATAAAGAGCCCACCTACCTCTCTCTATCCACCTCCCTCCACCCAGCTCAACCTACTCACCTTTCTCAAATCAGCTCTACCCTCACCCTCTACTCTCACCCCTTCTGACCCAACTCTACTTACAACTCTCCCCTCCACACCCAGCTCAACCTACTCACCTCTCTCCCCTCAGCTCTACCTACTCACCTCTTCCCACCCAGCTCTACCTACTGACCCACCCATTTACATGGTCAGCTGGCCTAATATAGCCCAAGCCTGGAGATTTCCCTCACAGACAATCTTTCCCTCAATATCTTAGATGGTGACCTATACCTAGAGTGCTCCTACAACACTGCCTGCCTCAAATATGCAAAGGGAATCCTCATCCTTGGTATTTCCCCCATTACAATACCTGGAGGTTCTCGTACAGAATTCTTTGCCAGTTTCATGGGACTTACGTATGGTTACACGGCCCCTCTAAAATGTTTGAATTTCTGAGTCCTCACAAAGGTCAAAGAAGAAATCTTTCTGCAAGTTCTGCTGTGTTGGCCAAGGAGATCTACTTTCCCTTTTCTTCAGTTTGTTTCCCTCGTTACATATCTAATCATCATCTCATTCCAGAGTTCTATCTGCAGAATTGACATGTTGTCGGGGATGATGCTGCCTACATATTGTGAAGTTTGTGCACATATAGAGAATTCAGGTTGTTGTAGAGAACTATAGACAGTAGCGGAGTACAAAGGACCCCAATGATGACACCAGATGGCCGAGCTGTACTCACCTCCAGGATGAATGATGCAGGATAACGGGATAGACGGCTGGAATAAGAGAAAATGAAATGAGAATGAACCGGATAATGAGATATTGGCGTATTAGGGGAGGTTTGTGTAGGAAGGTAAAAGTCCTCCAGATTGTAATCCGGGTATATCAGGTGAAGGGGCGGTAATGTGGTGTGAGGGGATTGGTGGATCATATAACAATTTTCATATGGACACATGGTCTGATGGGGTGGGGGGATTGTGTATGGAAATAATGTGACGTATGTCTATGTAATGTTATAGGAGGTGGTCCAGCCACAAAAATAGATTATCACTTACTTGGCGATTGGATACAGAAAACCTCGGTCACATTCCACATATTGGTGCCATTGACATTTATACATTGGATTTTGCTGTAATTGGGGCGATATCCTGCAGGACATGTCAGAGTCACTTCCTCATCCTGACCATATTCTTCCTTCTCTGGATACATGCTTATATTCTGCCCCCAAATCATTATCATCAACCCACATTTACCTGAAAAGGAGAAGACAGAGATATAGGGATCCATTACTGGGATCCAAGAGGGGCTAATAGAGACTCACCTATAGGGGGCAGCACTAGGCACCACCTAGTATTGTGACAACACAGAGACAGTGACAACAGTGTAATACAAGCTGAATATAGACCAGGCCAAACAGAACGTGTGCAAAGAATACTGAGGGATAATAGAGGAAGGAAGACAACTAGAACTGAACACAAGCAAAGAAACCACAAACCATACTCACCTATTATTATACAGACTGCAGAAGTCTATGGTTTGAGAACAGTGAGTGGCCCCTAATTGTTTCCTGATGCTCAAATCATCAGAAACGGGCCCAATAAGCCAAGTCTTTTAAAAACACTTAACTTTTTCTGGGGCCACCAACCCAAATGCCCCTTGGCAAACCAACCAATAGAGCCCCATGACACAACCAATAGGGAGAGACTAACAGCAGGGCACCTGTTCAGAAATGTGAAGCACAAACGCAGCTCTAAATCTTAACCGCTGAATCTGTGGTGTATATCAGTATACACCATTCACTGTAACCTTTGAAATACAAATTTAGGATCAGGCTTTGTGGTGTGTAGCTTTATAAAGTCTTTCCACTGTAAAATACAGAGAAGAACTGCGTGAAAGAAGGAGGAAAATGTTTATAAAATCCAACATGAGACGTGTGTGTTGTATAGTGCTTTTAATTTCCAGTGCTATAACATGGCAGCAGCACTGAGGAGCTACTAATAGGAATGACAAAAGCAGCCTCGAGTTTTCTCCTTCAATTTAGAACTGAGCCGGCCTTAAAGGGACTGGAATTCTGCTGTAAATGTTTTCCTTCTTTTTTAGGTTCATCAACATACTCTCCCTCCATACCCTCATCAAGACCAAGAATCAAATTGAAAAAGAAACTCCAAAGTTGTAGCATAAGTGGAGAGGGGAGAGCTGAACTTTTATTGGTTTCTGGGGATGGCTGTACATGTTCAT
>NC_092863.1:108176852-108178533 GCF_032062135.1 Pyxicephalus adspersus | reverse complement strand
TAAATTTAGAGAACAATAGAATTTGATTAGCGTGTGCTGTGTTGTTGTACTCACCTGTACAGGTAACAGTGGGCGGAGTCCACTCCTGGGAGGTGCGGGGGTTGTTACATCTCATTGTGTCTGATGATGGATAATATCCAGATTTACATTGTATTGTCACCGATTCTCCATTATTATAATATTCCTTGTCATCAGTGATATTCCCCACATTTCCTATGGTTGGCCTTCTACACTGAGCTGTAGAATCAGAAGATAAATCCCGATCATTATACATTGTATACAGTGTGATGAATAACGTGTGTGTGATGGGGCTGGGTCAGTTGTTGGACCTCTCGGTGGTATGATTACCCATGGTCTGTGCTCCTCGTGAGGGGTCCCTGGGATTGTCTGCAGTTTAGTTTCTGCTCATCCCATTCTCTTCTGTCAGGGGAATTGCACGTCACTCAAGTCTTCCCCTCCAGGAAGTTTTACACTCCCCTACATCCTATGTGAGCTGTGAATGTATTGGGAAAGGCCCCTGGTTGTGTGACCCGACCATTGCTTTGCCATGCAGAACCTTCCTGCCCCTATTACCTCCACACACAATAAGATAGACCTGCTTATTTTTTGCATACATATTTTAGTGTATGGCAGCATGTGGCCCCACACTGGGACATTTCAGATTTCATGGTCCCTCAGTAGTGGCTATAAAAGGGTTCCCCTGTTTAGGGACCAGGCCTCATGCCCTTACCAGTCTCTTATTGATGGAGGTGTCATGTGGGTGAAAAATAATTTTTAGGGTGCAAAAATGATGGTTTCCGCCTTCTTGTACTAGAGGATGGCAGCAGCAGCACTGAGAATCTACTAACAAGGATGACAAAAGCAGTTTCAAGTCTCTTCTTTAATACATCATTGAGTCGGCCCCAAAGAGAATGGAATACATTTAGAAAAACAATACAGTATATATGATGGGCATGTCTGGTGTTGTTATACTCACCTGTACAGGTAGCAGTGGGCGGAGTCCACTCCTGGGAGGTGCGGGGGTTGTCACATGTCATTGTGTCTGAAGATGGATAATATCCAGATTTACATTGCACTGTCACAGATTCTCCCTTATTATAATATTCTTTTTCATCTGCGATATTCTCCACATTTCCTATGGTTGACTTTTCACACTGAGCTGTGGAATCAGAATATAAATCACGATCATTATACATTGTATACAGTGTGATGGATAACGTGCATTGTGTGTGGTGGGTTGGTTGTTGGACCTATCAGTGGTATCATGGTCTGAGCTCCTCATGGGAGGTCCCTGGGATTGTCTGCAGTTTAGTTTCTGCTCATCCCATCTGTCACCTCACTCAACTCTCCTGCAGAAAGTTTTAGACTCACCTACATCCTAAGTGAGCTGTGACTGTATTGGGGTAAGCACATATGTCCTGCCCCCCATTGTGTGACCCAACCATTGCTTTGCCATGCAGGAGCATGTGACCCCACACTGAAACATTCCAGACTTCCATGCTCTCTCAGAGGTCCCATGTAGAGGGGGCCAGGTCATTTAATGATGGAGGTGTCATGTGGGTATGCACACCTATACAGGTCTATGTAGGAAATGAAATCTTTGTATGCAGCCGCTATGTTGCAGGTTAAATAGAAAACATTTTATTTTCTAATTTCTGTTCTAACAATCTCTAAATCATAA
>NC_092863.1:108173710-108175123 GCF_032062135.1 Pyxicephalus adspersus | reverse complement strand
GATCACAGCGCCCCCCTCAGACAGCGATGAGCAGGAGGACCCCCAGATCACAGCGCCCCCCTCAGACAGCGATGAGCAGGAGGACCCCCAGATCAGAGCGGCATGGTGATGAGCAGTCCCTGCATTGATGTGAAATGAGAATAGAAAGGGGAACAGTAAATCTCACTACTGGTAATACTGTACATAAGATGTGATCTGCTGACTTCCTGCATATTGAACACATCAGATCTGTGTGTGAGGCAGAGGGGGGCAGTAGTCATTTTTATCTTTAAAAAAATACCCTTGGCCCTAACATCTCAGAGTCAGGAAGTGAGGGTAAATTTTCCTCCCTGGTAGGTTTTATTCCATTTGTACTGAAAACTAAAATACAAATTTTAGCTGGAGTTGGACTTTAACACAGAAAAAATATAACTTACTGCCTTCTGGAGGTCAGATCAGATATTGCAGAGTGTACCATAGCAAATAATACATAAACCAAGGACAGCAACTCTGCCGCCATCCAGAGCCTAAATAGGATATTGCAGAGTGTGCTATATAGCAGAGAATACGTAGTCTGAGGATGGGAGCTCTGCCTCCATCTAGAGATCAGATCAGATATTGCTGCTTGTGCCATAGCATAAAATATATGGGCCTGGGACCGTAGCTTTGCTGCCATCTAGAGGTAAGATCAGATACTGCAGCATGTGCCATAGCAGAGAATACATAGACCAAACACAGGAACTTTGCCGCCATCCAGAGGCCAGAAAGGATATTGCAAAGTGTGCCATATCAGAGAATACATAGGCCGAGGACAGGAGCTCTGCCACCACCTAGGGAAAATGTTGGATTTTGCAGAGAGTGATATACCAGAGAATACACAGGCTGAGGATGGGTGCTCTGCCTCCATCTAGTGTCCAGTGATGGAATAACATTACACATTATCAGGGTTCAGGTTGATTTTTCAGTTTTTCTGATGGATTATAGAATTGGCTTATGCCGTTATGTAATGAGCTGTGTGACGAGCGCCCTCTCAGCCAGCACCCGCACATAGACCTTCCGGCACGCTCTGCAACAGTCCACGCACCAGCAGGCCGAAAAGGGGTTTGTCATGGGGGAAGTTTATCTGTTACCCCTTGCCACACACACCTGTACAGGTAGACGGCCAACACCTGCTAAGATGGAAGAACACACCGTTACCTCTGACAACTGTGGACACTGCCAAAATGCCCTGGTTCCAGCTATTATTAATATTTTTATAAGTACAAGTTTTATGAACTGCCAACCCCCAGATTATTTATCACCACAAAATAAGGAGTTCAGAGAGACCAAACTAGGTGTTAGAATACAGGTTTGTAATGTATAACTGTTAATGTTCTAAGTGTAATGTAAGTTGTATACACTAGATGGCAGTGTGCTGTGTATGCTGATGTGTTG
>NC_092863.1:108168210-108169572 GCF_032062135.1 Pyxicephalus adspersus | reverse complement strand
TATCTCCAAAATCACTTACCAGGAAAAGCAACAACTGAACGGTGGAACAGAAAGAAAGCAGATTAGAGACATCGGAATTATGGGAAGCAAAGCCTCTGTGCACATTCCAAAAGACAAACGTACAGAATAGGATGCATGTGCACAGGTCGGAGTACTTGTGGGTTAGAGTGAATCTCTGTGGGTTAGAGTGAATCTCCGAAAGGTTACAGAACTTTACATGAAGACACAGACAAGGTTACACTCAGCAGAAGTGTGATTATTGATGAAAGTTCCGTATGGTCAAAGAACTGACACAAACTGGGGAAATATCAATACCTGAGATACAACAAAGTGAGGCAGAAATAGAAGTAACTGCAAAAACCTGAAACTGGACCAGACGTGACTGCAGTCAGGAGATCAGCAAGAATCAATAAAGGTATTCCCGCTGCTCGTTAGTCTTATATTGCTCGCATAGCGATTCGGGCTGAACCCGGTTAGGGGAAAATATGCAAAATCTACCCCCACATGGGAAGTAAATGTGGATTAGAGGTGCGGATGAAGAGATATTAATGAACCCCAGACATGGACATCAAGGTAAACATGTCATACGATGTAAATGGGTTTTCAAAGCAAAATGTCTCTCGTCAGGACAAGTCTGCAGATACGAGGCAAGGTTAGTTACAAAAGGAGACTGACATAAATTTGCTGAGGACTATGATACGACCTCCAATAGGTAAACAGAGAACTTTCAGAAGACTAATGGCAGCTATACAGAATGAATGTGAAACATCGAGATATCCAGACAACTTTTCCTAATAGTGATATAGAAGACATTTCCAGGACACAACCAGAAGGAGATCCAGCTTACAAACTGCACAAATCTCTTTATGGACCAACAAGCAGCTCGAGCACGGAACCAAGCAGAGCCTCCAGACAAATACACGGTGCATGGAAGTATCTGTTATATATATTATATATTATATTATATATTATATATAGTCTATGTGGGGAATGATGAGACTGCAATGCTCGATCTACATTTTGGGACCTTGGTGACATAATATCTAGGAATTAAGCGTGCAAAGAATGGAGAATTTCTGTTAAATCAGCGTGCAAAAATTGAAATGTTCTTTCTGAAATTGGAAGGTGAGGCTCTCCTGCCATCCAATGAGCAGTCCAGACAAGGGGCACTTTGTATTTATTGCAACCTCTACACGTCTGGATATTGCATCGGCCATGTCACTACTCTGCAGGTGACGGGATCAACCACGTCAAAGCGACCGGAATGCAATCAACGTGGACTCTGATTGGGTGACCACAACACGCGGAAATCTACAAGTGGTTATTTATTCAAACTATATTCAGTCCTATATCCTGGTCCAG
>NC_092863.1:108165712-108166983 GCF_032062135.1 Pyxicephalus adspersus | reverse complement strand
ATTTGTATTGGCCTGTGTGTGTCCAGCTGGATTCTGTGGCCTCTAGTGGCAGTTGGTGGTATTACAGGCTGTGATCCCTGTCTATATTAGTGTATGACAGCCTCCCTCTCTGTGCACTGGATCCGGGGCCCCAAATATAACAATTCCATTGTGTCAGTGCTGTCATAGTGAACACAGGGACACAGTGTGTGAGGGAGGACGAGGAGATTCATCATGTCCAGGACACTTTCACTCTATATTACGAGCTCGAGTTTCTGGACGTGTCCGCATACAATCTGAGCTTTGCAGTAATTGTAAGGAAAGCTCAGGAACTCCTCCCGTCCCGGCCAATCAGATTGTTCAGTATACTGATGGCTCTTTGCAATGAAACAATTTCACCCCCTCCATAGGAAGTCATCAGGTGTGGGGGATGTTATGTGGGGCTCTCTGATTGGCCGCGTGCTGACCTACTACCTTGTGTGTGTTGTCCCATGTTAGAAGGGTGAATCCTGCACACGTGTGTGAATCCCATGTTCTGTATTTATTATTACTCCTACACATGATCCCTCCGGTAGAGATCTGCAATCCCCAAGCTTCTTGCCTTGCGCTTCTCTCAGAGTTTCCTCCACATAATAATAAATAAATTTAGAAAAACAAACGTTAAAGTGAATCTCGATCTTAAGTTGTTTTCTAAGGATCTCCGGTGGAGGTAGGGATCTAAGGGGGGACTCTACCCATTCCCAAGAACCTCTGAGAACCTCTGACTTTGATCTCCTCTGACCCCTAAGTATCTGATGGGGCCACTGGTGGACTCTATGTGAATGTCTAGGCATTGTACACAGACATGAGTCATTCTGTACGGCGCCATGAATATTCACACTGCACTGACCATACAGAAATGTGTAGAATAGATGGAAGGAGGGAATGGCACCATAACCGACCCCATATGTCCTGGATGCCCCATCACTCCCATCCCCCCACACACCTGAGATCTCCTCCCATACCTGAAGATGGGGAAATAACACCGGGCAAGGAATGTTATCGGAATGACACCAAGAACTGCAAAACCTCCCTACGACAAATCCCTGATAACGGCAGAAGAGCCAACATTTTCTGACCCCCATAAACGGCCATGTTTATATCTGCTGGATTGCAGTGGAACGTTCGGTGCTATGAGGACTTTTATCTGGCGGAGATCTGACTTAGCGCTGACCTGGTAACAGAACCAAACCACACAGACTGAATGGTAATTACAATTTTATTGTTAGAGAGCTCCAGATTATATACGTTAT
>NC_092863.1:108153692-108164558 GCF_032062135.1 Pyxicephalus adspersus | reverse complement strand
ATTTGCAATTTCCAGATTATTTTCCTAATTTACAAAAGTTATAATCCCCCGGCCCGAATCCAATCCCTAAAACTTTGATTGAGGTTCTGAGAAGATATTTGGGAGGTGAAAACTCTCCCCTTACCTCACCCATCCAGAAAACTCGTGTCATGGGTGATCCTGAGGGCCTCCGCTCAGTCTCTGACCATCACCTGCACCTCACCTGTCCAAGAGATAATCTCATCATGACCGGCCACCTTGGAATTGGAAGAATTGTTCTGCCCCCACTATAGGGCTTTGTGAAGTTATTTGTAATAATGGGTCTTTATTCAATTTATCATTTCGTTATTGGGATTTATGTTACACCAGAAGATCAGCAAGCTCAGGGAGTAGCGATGGGGAGGTTATTGGCCCCTTCCTATGCTCAATAATAGGGCCCTGTTCTGTCACCTTCAGAACCTTCTCCAGCCTCTCACAGGTAAAAGCAAAGACTCGGACACAACATTTCAGAAAACGTTTTATTTCCTCCTAAATAATCACAGAATGTAAGCGTGAAGTGTTATCGTTATTTCTGATGAGATTGTTGGGAAAAATAATATTCCGAGGTGTCATTCCCATACTTCGGGATCAATCCCGGGCTCTACTTGGCAGTGATCTTGCAGCAGCGGGCTGTTGTCCAGTCCATGTTGGCACACTGACAGTGACACGTGTTCTCAGACTGGATGTCCCAGGAACCGCAAGCTGAGCCGCAGGCACAGGCTGTGGTGCTGTAATCTGCACATAAGAAGAGACAATGATGTGGTACCCGAGTATAAACCCCAAGAATCAAAAAAACGCTGCTCAAAGAAAGAAGGGAACACTAAAATTACACATCAGATCTTGATGAATGACATTATTATCATTAATAACCTTTGTTTATAAATCACCAACATACGGCGCAGTGCTGTAAAGGAAAAGTACAAACAATGACACTGGAGGAGGAAGTAGCACACAATTAGGGGGATATGGAATGGTGGGTTATAAGAGATGAGTTATGAGAGGAAAGATGGGTAGGTGACTTTGAAGCAAGTGTTTAAGAGCTCTTTTAAACGTGCAGCCCTAGAAAAGTCTTGTATCCGTGCGTGTGATGAGGTTATGAGTGAGGAAGTCATTAGTAGGTCATCATCAGGACAGAAAGGTAAGTGGGACAAGAACTATGGAGGGATTTGTGTATCAGGTAGGTAGGTGGGGGAGGAGCTGTGGAGGGATTTGAAGACAAAGCGATTTACAGGTGGAAGGGGTGGGTATGGTTGGAGTTGCTCGGTGGGCAGACACATCATGTCTGGTTTTGTTTTTATCCTTAAGTAGGTGGCAATGTCTTTGGAGGAGGCGGGGGTAGTTCTGGTGATTGGGGGGAGGTGAGGGGTTTGGGAGGTATTGGGTTGTGATGTTTGGGTTGGATTCTGGTGAAAATATTTAAGTTGAAAATCTTTATCGATATTTTTTGTGTAATTCAGAACCAAATGATGTAAGAATGGTCAATGGAATCCAAAATAATAAACCCAGGTGAAGTCCTGGACAGTGATTGGCACAGCTTGGTGGAGTCGGATGCGGCCATACATAAAGTCCCAGAAGGTGACTATTGGATTCGGGTCTGGGGATTGTGGGGGGAGGGGTTATGCCATCAATGCCTGTATCATGCAGGAACCGGGCACAAGGCTGGGAATTGTCTTACACCCGGGGGAGGTCAGGATCCAATGTAAGGTCTGAGGAGTCTGCTGGCAGCATTACAATGACCACAGCGACCCCCCAATCTGTTCCATCTGGTACCTGTACTGAGCCTGCTCTCACCTGTGCACAGAACAAAGTGCCAAAGGTGAAACTGCCAGTCCTGCTGTGGTAAATTCCAGTCAAGCAGCAAGTTGCTGAGCTATGAGCACATAGGGGTGAGCGAGAATGCCTCTGGCAAGTTTCCTCAAACTTCCGATGGGTCTGCAAAATTTCGGCAAACCGATTTCGCAAAACCATTAAAAGATCGAGGAAATTATTATGATCCCCAGCACTAGAGGGTAAAGAGGGACAAGTCTCCCCATTCAAAACCTCTAGTGCTCTCTGATTGGCTGAGGAAAGATTTCTTAGAGGGTTTGAATGGGGAGACTTGTCCCTCTTTAACCTCTAGTGCCGGGGATCCCACACTGAGATGATCAATCAGTTCAGCCAGCGCTGCGTTCATTGATCAGCACAGCTCACTTTTAGTGAATTTACACCGGCCGTTCAGCTTACAATTTCAGTAAATAGGAACGGCCGAATTCGCCACGAGATCGAGTTTTAAAAACTTCCTCGCTCATCCCTACGATCTCATCAATGGGCCCCAGTATAACCAACCTATCAGATCTCCAGGACCTCATGATTGGCCCAGCCTGATCCCTATGCCCCTGACACTGAGCTCTGCTGGAGATCTGGGGTCACTTACCTGGAGGGCAGGTAGCGTATGCTCCTCGCTGGTTCACACTCATGCAGACAATCTTACTGTTCTCCATGACTGTAGAAGCTGCAATAAAAACAAAGATACGGAGAACCTGGGAATTAGGAAATCTGTCTGCCCCATCATACACAAGGTTCTTGCCCCAACCTGGGCATATCGGTGACTGGCACTACTTCAAGATTTTCTAAACCCAAATAGAATAATGTTATATCGGGCAGTCCCAGATGTGATACCTGCAATGGTTGTCTATATTCACCTGGTGATCCTGCCAGTACCACTCACTGTATCTATGTATTATTATTATTATTATTATTATTAAACAGGATTTATATAGCACCAACATATTACGCAGCGCTGTACATTAAATAGGGATTGCAAATGGCAGGAAAGCCAAGTTTCAGTGAGAGCCAGAAAGTTCAGAGACTTAGAAAGGAGAAGGTTGTGTATGGAGGACTATGTATGTAGGACTACACACACCTCCCCCCCTCATATCATAGGTTGTAGGGGTTCTGTAGTCCTCAGACAATGTAACTGATAGATGATAGAGCACAGGAAGTTATCAGCTCATTGTCATTCTTCCAATCTAAATACAGATTAAAGGTAAGAAATAATGTGACATCAATATGACCGCATATCGCTGCTTTCACCCAGAATTCACATATTCCAATGGAATTTTGGATGAAAGTTGTGTGAATCTGCAGTAAATAGACCCCACAGTAATAAAATTAGATCAGTAAAGAAAACCCTGCCCTGTGGGGTTCACCCCCATCCTCCTCCCCCCAGGGACAGTATTTGATAAGGTGATGGAGCGGAGAGACTCCGGCTCTGCCCCCAGCACAATGAGGGGGTGGAAGAAGATTCACAAGCAGGCAGGAATGAAACACGGTGAAAGTGTACCTGTCTGTACTTACCCATAGACTTCATGAGGTTGGTGAGGGAGAGGACATCATTCAGGCAGCACTGCCCTCTTTTCCACGTGAATCCTTCCTCTGCTGGAGCCCAACCCCCTCCCTGCATGGTAGTGAATGGCCCTGATTTACTAAAGCTCCCCAAGGCTGGAGAGAATACACTTTCTTCAGTGAATCTGGGTGATCCAGCAAACCTGGAATGGATTTCTTCAAAGTTTTTTGCTTTTTGCTAGCAAATATTTTGAATCCTGGAGCAGATCCATTCCAGCTTTGCTGGATCACCCAGCTTCACTGATCAAAGTGAATTCTCCCCAGCCTTAGAGAACTTTAATAAATTAGGGCCAATGTGTGATATCCGGCATAGCATTTCCCTTTGTGAGCCCACAGAGCTGACACTCACCAGCTGTACAGAATGAAATGTGATATTTGGAGGTTTTCATTGTGAAAAGGTTCAGCCAATCAAATTCTGTTGTTAATGCCATCTGATGAATGATGAGTGAATATTGCAGCTGTAACACTGAAGCCATGAATCTGACATTCACTGGAGGAATGAATCACTGCCAATGAAAACCCATGAACCTGATTCTCCATAGAGAATGATTAGGAGAATGTAAGATTCACTGCTTTATAAATAGATTCCTTCATATTTTCAGGAGCAATAACGCCATTTTATGCCAGATACAAATAATTGTCGTGTAATTGGGGTTATAAAAGTTCTTTATAAAGATTTATGTTTTATCACGTCTGTGGCCCTCTGTCGGTCAGTGAGTGCTCCAGTGATCTGTGTTGGTTCACAGCAGGGGTGGCAAACTCTGGCCCGGGGGCCAAATCTTGCCCCAAAGGAATCCTAAATATAAACTGCAGCTGTCCCGCCGCTATTACAATTCCCGGCATTACTCGCGTCTATAGACCGACGGGCCCTCTGTCTATGTGTGGCCCCGCATTGAACTGTTTTATAGAGGCAAGTAATGCCGGTAATTTCAGTAGCGGCGATATTTCAATGAAGAGAGAGTTCCAGCGGAGGGCTACTCATAGGATTTAGCTCGGCATTGGCCGCGTCTGCCATTTCCAGCACTCCGCCTCAGCTTTTCCTTCCTACCCCAAGGCATGGACTTGGCTGGATTTCATAGAAGAATATTATAATTATTAGTCTGAGGACAAAGCTTACCATTGGAATATAACTCAGAATGACAGAGGAAGGGGCAGAAGATGTTTTCCTGAATAAAATAAAAAAGAAATGTTACGCCTCGTTCTCTAATATAAGCTTCTTCCAGATTGAATGTGAAATAAAACCTCTTTGGTTTCTCTATGAAAAGGTTTTATATCCAATGAGAAGGAAACATTTCCTCAATTGTTTCAATAGATTTTAAGGTTGGCCCCAGACTGTGTAAGTTTTTAATTTTGGCCCTCGGTGTATTGTAGTCTGACCCCCCTGACTTACAGGATTTCTGGGGGAATCTAAAGGATTCATACAACTCTTGGGAGATCTCTGATTGGCTATGGAGATAAGGATCTAAGGGGTCCCTGGGGTTCTGTATGATCTCTGGTGGTCTCTTGAGGAGACATTTTAAGGGGGTCTCTACAGATCCATGAAGGTCTTTGGTGGTCTCTAGGGGTAGGAATCCTAAAGAGTTTTCTGGGAGCCACTGGTGGTAGGGACCTAAGGGGGACGCCCTTAGGACATCCCTAATGATCTCCAGGGACCCCTAAGTATCTCATGGGGCCACTGGTGGACTAGGGATTGTCAGTTGTCATTCATATTGCTTGACATTAAACGTATGAATGATTCAGAGCTGGGATTGTACACAGACATAGAACAGATCCCCATATTATTGTACAGCGCTGCGTAATATAAAATAACATTTATTAATAATAGATGGAAGGAGGGAATGGCACCATGACCGGCCCCATATATCCCTCCACTGGATGCCCCGTCACTCCCATCCCCCCTCACACACCTGAGATCTCCTCCCATACCTGAAGATGGGGAAATAACACCGGGCAAGGAATGTTATTGGAATGACACCAAGAACTACAAAACCTCCCTACGACAAATCCCTGATAGGAAGAGCGGGCATTGGGGCAGAAAGTTCTCCATGGTGTCTTCTGCTTCTCCATAGTCCGGTCTCAGCACACACAGAGTCCCTGGAGGGTCGGTGCTGATAAATCCTAAAGTCCGATCCCTAAACTTCATGGGAATTCTTTCCATAATAATTCATCACAGCCCCTCCCCCAATAACTGGACTTAGCCCATCCCTTAGTGACCCATCAAAGAATGGAGACAAAATCTGTTTACCATCTTGGCAATTATTTCTACCCGGCCCAATCAAATTCCCAAATTTTATCTTCCCGCTGAGGTTCTGGGGTATCCAGGATGTGGAAATTTCTTTTCTATACTCGTGTCATGGGTGATCTGAGATTCTGAGGCCTCCGCTTATTCTCTGACCATCACCTCACTATCATTACACCGGAGTGATTTTTATTTAAGGATCAGTAAGCTCAGGAAGAAGCAATGGGGACTGTGAATGTATATAGAATAAATATAGCCACAAGTATAGTGAGAATTAACTCAAACTATATTATATAACTCAGCTATTTGTGTTCTTTACTTCAGTTCCTGGAGGCACCCCGGCCTTGCACCTGGTCAAGTGAAACCAGCAGATAAGAAGACCATGAAAACTACAACCCCCCCAAGAAAACCAATTAAAAGTGTAATGTACAACGGCAGTAAAAAGCAAAACAATAATTAGTCTGTCTCCAGGCAAATTAAAGAAGAGACCAGCCCAGAATTGGATGACCAGTTGACGCAAGGAACTTAGGTAGATAAAATATAGATTTTTGCTTAAGTTTTCAGAGACTCCTTTAGACAGAGGAAAGGACAGTCCTGACCTCTATTGCCTCGTCTGTTGTGAGTTTCCCATGCGTGAATAAAACCTTGATTCTTTTACTATAAAAAAACAAAACATTTTGTATAGGTTAGCAGCGATAGTGACCAATGAGAAGACACATGTGACAACAGGAGGGATGGTACAGAAGAGAACAGGAGCATTCTCTGGATCCACCCGACCCATTGTAAGAAAGCAATAGGGACGCAGGGATCATTATTATTATTATTATTATTATTAAACAAAACCGCCCTTACAGCTGTTGTGCTATGTATTGCCACATTACTCTGTCTAGCTTGCTGTCTGGTACCAGTGATGAAGGGATTTATTTCCAGGATGGTTGGCACGGTAGGTAGAGATACAATGTACGAATTGGTTGAGACTGACCCAGAGATTAATAACATAGAAAAGCTTAAGTACTAATAAAAAGTTTCCTGTTAATGATAACCTATGATAAAGTTTCTAAAAGGTCATATGGTTTAATTAATCCTCAACAGGAGGGAAATGTGAATGTATAAAGAATATATATAGCCTTAGGTAAAGTGAGAATTAACTCAAACTATGTTATTCTGTTTTAAATGACTAACTCAGCTATTTGTGTTCTTTACTTCGGTTCCCGGAGGCGTCTTGGCCTTGCACCTGGTCAAGTGAAACCAGCAGATAAGAAGACCATGAAAACTACAACCCCCCCAAGAAAGCCAATTAAAAGTGGAATGTACAGCGGCAGTAAAAAGCAAAATAATTTGTGGATAACTTTGCATCCTGGCTCCCACACATTCTTTCCCATGACCTGCCCACCCTAACCCTTGGTGATTTTAATGTTGCAATGGATGAGCGTTTGGTTTTACAATAAAACTATCCATACAATTACACTTACACTAGTATTGCTGAACAGGGAATGGGGGAAATCTGCAGATCTATAAATGGATGAAGCAAACATAAAACATAGAAAACAATGGATCTTACAAAAAGGAGCCCGACAACTTTTACATTCCAGTCCATGAAAGATCCAAATGGGAACAAAAAGAATGCACAGCAGTGATTGGTGGGGAGTATAGAGAGCAATGAGAAAGACATCATGATGTGCAATATCCACACTGGCAGCAGAGGGCGCCTCATAATACCCGCAGTACTCAATCCACTGAATGAAGATGATGATTGGCATTGCAGTAAATGTAAATCACAACTAGATGCTTGTGTGTATCTCAGACAATTGTTGCGTTTTGTCAGAAATATATTATTATTATCTTCATCCTTTTTCCCTCTTACTGATCCTGCAGCATCCTCTGCGCTCCCTTAACATCAGCCGTTGGGCCAAAGTGTGCAAAAGTACCAAACGCCCAAATTACTGGCCTCACCAATACCACCCTCTCATCATCAATCTTCTCAATCGGTAATACCCCAAAACACCAAGCTTACCCATCCTAGTGAGAAACATTCAGGATAACAGCCACACTGAGTATTATTCGGGTATTACCACCCCAGCATACTATCCTAATGAGTAATACTAACCCCAAAACACCCAAGATACCATCCTAATGGGTGATACCCAGGCCACTAGCACCCAGGATAACTGCTCCAATCAGTAATACTTACCCTTACCAAGCAGGTAACCATTCCTTCCCATCCAGGACAATGGACCCCAATGATCGTGTAATACTCATCCTTTGCCAACCCAATGCCTAATTCTCCAACCACCCAGGATAATCCTCCTAAAGAGTAAAACCTCGTATATGTGTGTTAGGAGATCTGGTCAGCCATCTTGTGCTGTGCACCATTATAACTCTATGTTTATATAAGAGCATCCCCGGCTTCCCTTTGGCATCCCCAGCACATACAGGGGAAGGGAATTTAGGAGCAGATTAGTTCCTGACTTATCCCACACGTTATACCCCATCTGCCCCCAGTCACCAGTGTTGTATCTTTAAGCTGGGCTGACCTGCTGCTGAGTGTTTATTCATTGGATTTACTGTTTCTGCCCTTTGGTTAGTATGCTGCCTGGACCAACCTCCTGACCCCGACTCATCTGGAATCTGCTGGAATCTTGGTACTGCATTATATGTGGGCTCCTGGACCTCTGTCAGTCCCAGATGCCTTTCTTTGTGCACAGAAGTCCTGGGGGCAACGAGTGCTGGGACGGCACAACTACTGCGGGGGCTTGCTATAGGTGGGGAGTTGGGCTTTATCTTGGGGGACTGGTGTCTGGTAAGCGCTGGTACTGGACCAGAACCTTACAACACGCTAGATAAATATCTGTGAACACAAGTGAAGTACAAAACCTCATTGCTGTATTTGTGTTCATGACGAATAATAATAAACTAAGATTCTCTGGTGCAAGCAATGGCCAATCCTGGTGGTTCTGTTAGTCCAATCCGTTATCAGCATGTGTACAGGGAAACAATTGGATGCATTAGCTTGTATGGGGAAAGGAAATGACAGAACACAAAAACTGCATCTGGACATAAAACATTTGACATGGAACCCCCAAGAGATCAACTTGTTCCCTATGAACTACAAAAACAGGCAATAAAGCAAAATGTTACCCGGTGTTGTCACCATCTGACGGCTGCGTCCTCTGTGTGTGCATTTCTTTTTCCATGGTCATATTATGAGTATTGGTTGGTTTATTGGAATGATGGAATATCAGCAAATTATTCAGCAAATAAATTAAACAACAAATTGTCACCTAAATGAGTTTTATATAATTCTATAAGCAGAGTTTTCTCTCATTGCCTGATATACACCTGCAGACATCCACAGGTGACAGATGAGGGACAGGTGAGTGACAGGTGACAGGTGAGTGACAGATGAGAGACAGGTGACAGGTGAGTGACAGATGAGAGACAGGTGACAGGTGACTGTTGTTAGTCAGATGGGTGTGTACACAAGATGGATCCTCCTCCACATTCCCGTGGATCATCTCTGTTTCTTTTATGTCTGCAGTGATCTTCTGACCTTTAATTAGCTAGAAATAAATATTAATAGATGAGAGATCATTTAGCCTCAGCTAGGAAAGTCTTCTGGAAGCTTCTTGTTGGTATCTGGATGTTACCAAATACCCGGCCTGGCATGGTGATCTGACAATCATGCCGAGAACCAATATGGTGTCTATGAGATGAATCAATGGGGCCCTGTAAGGAGCTGAGCCTGAATCATTCCTGAATACATGAATCTGATATGTTTACTCCTCCCTTGATCCTGGAATTTCAGTTCATTGGCCAATCCACAGACATTTCTGCTAGTAACCAGTCAGAACCTTCCTTCCTTCTGATATTGTTCTGATATCAGATACAAGCCGGCTACTGATTGGTTGCAGTGATGTAGTGATAGAGGTCTTACCTTGAGGTTGGTTGATGCTCGGTGTGAGGATTCATTCATCTTCATATCTGATGGTGGTGGGTGATCTGGTTGGTGGGTTGCGTGAAGTGTTTGGTGGATTGGGTGATCCAGTTTGTGGATTGGGTGATCTGGTTTGTGGGATGGGTGATCGGGTTGGTGGGTTGGTTGGGTGAGCTGGTTGGTGGGTTGGGTGAGCTGGTTGGTGGTTTTGTTGGTGGGTTGGGTGATCCAGTTGGTGGGATGGATGATCTGGTTGGTAGATTGGGAGATCTGGTTGGTGGGTTGGGTGATCCCATTGGTGTGTTGGGTGATCGCGTTGGTGGGCTGGGTGAGCGGGTTGGTGGGTTGGGTGATCTGTTTGGTGGGTTTGGTGATCCGATTCGTGGGTTGGGTGATCCGGTTGGTGGGTTGGGTGAGCTGGTTGGACGGTTGAGTGATCCCGTTGGTGGGTTGGGTGATCCCGTTGGTGGGTTGGGTGAGCTAGTTGGTGGGTTGGGTGATCTGGTTGGTGGGTTGGGTGAGCTGGTTGGTGGGATGGGTGAGCTGGTTGGTGGGTTGGATGATCGGGTTGGTGGGTTGAGTGAGCTGGTTGGTTGGTTGGTTGGTGGGTAGGGTGAACTGGTTGGTGGGTTGGGTGAGCTGGTTGGTGGGTTGGGTGAGCTGGTTGGTGATCCAGTTTGTGGGTTGGGTGATCTGGTTGGTGGGGTGAGCTGGTTGGTGGGTTAGGTGATCTGTTTGGTGGGTTGGGTGATCTGCCTGGTGGGTTGGGTGAGCTGGTTGGTGGGTTGTTTGGTGGGCTTGGTGAGCTGGTTGGTGGGCTGGGTGATCTGATTGCTGGGTTGGGTGAGCTGGTTGGTGGGCTGGGTGATCTGGTTGGTAGGTTGGGTGAGCTGGTTGGTGAGTTGGGTGAGCTGGTTGGTGGGCTGGGTGATGTGGTTGGTGGGTTGGATGATCTGGTTGGCTGGATGGGTGGGCTGGTTGGTGGGTTGGTTGGTGGGTTGGCTGAGCTGGTTGGTGGGCTGGGTGATCCAGTTGGTGGGTTGGATGATCTGGTTGGTGGGATGGATGAGCTGGTTGGAGGGTTGGTTGGTGGGTTGGGTGAGCTGGTTGCTGGGTTGGGTGATCTGGTTGGTGGATTGGGTGAGCTGGTTGGTGTATTGAATGAGCTGGTTGGTGGGCTGGGTGAGCTGGTTGGTGGGCTGGGTGAGCTGGTTGCTGGGTTGGATGATCTGGTTGGTGGGTTGGGTGAGCTGGTTGGTGGGTTGGATGATCTGGTTGGTGGGTTGGGTCA
>NC_092863.1:108150388-108153132 GCF_032062135.1 Pyxicephalus adspersus | reverse complement strand
GATGAGCAGGAGGACCCCCAGATCACAGCGCCCCCCTCAGACAGTGATGAGCAGGAGGACCCCCAGATCACAGCGCCCCCCCTCAGACAGTGATGAGCAGTCCCTATACTGATCCATTATAAGAGTAGAAAAGGGGAACAGTAAATCTCAGTGCCAGTAATATGATTGCTTAATATGTAAATAATAAATTCTGATTTCCTGCTGGCCACACCAGATCTATAAATAGAGAGAGCCGGAGTGTGGTGTGGGGGAGGGGGCAGTTATATTCATCATATCCAGGTAACAATTCCCCTGGCCATAGCATCTTGGTGTCAGGAGGGTAAATTTTCCACCCTGGCAGGTTATTTTCCATTTGTACTAAAAACTTTGTTGGGCTTTAACGTAAAACAATGTAATTTACTGCCATCTAGAGGTCAGATTAGATATTGCAGTGCGTGCCATACTGGACAAAGGATGAGGATGGAAGCTCTGCCGCCCTCTAGAGGTCAGAATATTGCAGAATATGCCATAGCAGAGAATACATATAATACATATAGCAATGGCAGTAGCTCTGCCGCCCTCTAGTGGTTAGGCATCCTTGAGGTTGGTGTAGAGTTTGGAAGGATTTTTTTGGGCTCCTTTGGGTTGGAGTGGTTAGTTGAGGGTCTCCGATATATGTGGGCTCCTCTAAGGTTTGTGTAGACAGAAGGGCAGTAGGATGCTCTGCGGTTGTCTGTAGTATGTTGGCTCCTCTGGGGATTGGACAGGAGGGGTCTCTGTTGACCCAAATGATCTGCCAATAGGGATCCGGGCATGTATACTGGGCACTTCCTGTGCCCAGGCACCCCGGTCCGGTGTCCCCATAGCTGTTTACTGAACACTTCCAGTGCCTAAGGACCCCTGTCCCGTGTCTCCATAGCTGTATACAGGGCACTTCCTGTGTCGTGTGTCCACCCTTTCATGTCCACCCTTACAGGGTGACCACACACAATACCAGTGACAGGTCCTCTTTAATCTGTTCTATGGGCAGCGAGGAAGAACATATCTGCAGCTGAATGTCAGACATTGGTGAGAACATGCAATGGAGGTGGCTGACTTATTGACATCAAATCTTTTACCAGGCCCAGGGGACACCTACCCACAGATCTGTGCAGAACCGGTGACCCCATCTGCCTATTTGTGTGTGGATTGCACAAAACCTTCTTCTATTCCCCAAAAGTGTGCGCACATCATATTCATCTGTGTACAACGACATTCAACCAGATTGTTACAGATCCAAATCTGTCATTGTATGGAAAACACAAATCCACCAATCAGCATCTAGAGGTTCCAGAAATATCCAGATATTACAGTATAGTGCTATCATATACTGTAGTACTGTACAGAGCCACTGCCATCAGTAGCAGAGCCTCCATTCTGTCCACCCCCTTACTGGGAGGAGATCTAATGCTATATAAGTCACCTGCATTGTGCCCTGCCCTATGGGAGGAGTCTGCAGGCAGCAGGTGGAGGAGATCATCTGGGGAACGCATACACAGGTAAGGGGAGTTCTCCATGTTTTTGGATCTGAGAACTGTTTTTGTTATATTTTTGGGATTGAGAATTTCCTAAAAGCACTGTGATTGGTTGTTACCCCTGTAAGATCTGCAGAGAGGGGTTGTGAGATGATCGCCTATATGGGTGATCTGTTGTGTGGTGCCCCCTGCTGGTTGTTTTATGTGAGGGGCTTCTCTATATGCTATGGAAGGGTCCTCCATGGGATTTGTAGTGCAGTGATTTCCATGTAAGATCAGTGGTGTGGGTAGTGGGGACCCCATTTATGTGAGATGAAGAGGGATCATATTTGGGTTCTGTGCTGTGGCTGGATGTTCCCATGGAGGGGTGCCGTGCCATGTTGATATCAGAGTATCAAATACCAATGGTCTATTGGGGGGGCTGATGGTCAGAAATGGGTAGTTGGTTGTCCATACCAGATATTTGAGGGGGGTGTTCTGCCTTAATATGGGGGGTCCAGAACATGGTGATTAGATTCAGGGAACCCAGCAAGCAGTAAATTGAAATATTTTCCTCCCCACTGCATCTATTGCCCCTCCTCATCTGTGCACACATTTCCCCCTTTTATTTTTACACAACATTCCTGAGACATCGGGGTCGTTCCCCTGCAACTCTGTGGCCCTTGACTAACTGATGGCATCACTTAGATGGTTATATAAGGTGTATCTCCAGCCAAACCTTCTTTAGTATGAGATGGGTAGGAAGGGTTAGAGATACCTTAATTGTTACTAGAACATGTGCCCCCTTTAGCGTATCCTTCAGAAGGGTGAATAGATAGGATGAATCTCACAATAGGGACAAATTGCAAAAACACTGACTGAGGGTCTAACCCCTCATCATTATACCCAAACCAAAAATGTTTTGGCATCAGGTACATTACAATCAAATCTCCTTATAGGAGCCTGGAATATGGGAGTGTGCTGTCTCTGCATGAGCTCAGGAAAGGACATAGATGGTAAGTGTAGAGGGCAAACATTCTGTTTTCTGAACCTTGTGGAGTCGGATTCCTCTATTTGGGGGGGATTGAGGTCCATAGAGATGGGATTCCTGTGGATGGAGGAGTGGTCTGTAGAGATGGGACTCCTCTAGATGGAGGGGGATCTGTAGAGGTGGGACTCCTCTGGATTGAGTGGGGGATCTGTAGAGGTGGGACTCCTCTGGATTGAGTGGGGGAGTCTGTAGAGGTGGGACTCCTCTGGATTGAGGGGGGG
>NC_092863.1:108139024-108149551 GCF_032062135.1 Pyxicephalus adspersus | reverse complement strand
GAGGTGGGACTCTGAAAAGAGGGGGGAGCCTGTAGAGGTGGGACTCCTCTGAAAAGAGGGGGGCTGTGTTGAGGTGGCATCTCTTTGGATGGAGGGGGTCTGTTGAGGTTGGATGCCTCTGAAAAGGGTGGGGGTCTGTTGAGGTGGGATTCCTCTGGATGGAGCGGGTGGAGGCCAATGGAAATAGTTCCTTCTAATTAGGGGGAAGGACCTTTATACTCCGCTTGGGGTCCTCTGGTGGTCTTATTTAGTGATGAATGTTTCATATCTGGTGGGAAGGTGCTGGAGGTTCCCATAAACCACCATTACATCTGAAGAACATCTGTAACTTTTTTTTTTTCTTGCCTACCCCCTGGATGAGTGACGGTTGGGGGTGGGAGATTGGGGATGAATATCAGATTGTGATTCATGTGGTTACATTTGGGCCTCTGGGGTAAAGAAGTGTTTGATGGAGCCAAAAGAAGCGATACTTAGTGTACGGTGACCCAGTGACTGTAAGGTAACATGGGACTTTGCTGGTCCTATTGGGTTTGGCCATGAGGAGATGACTTCAGCAATGTCTCCATCTCTGATTGGCTGTGTCCACCGATCCAAATTTTGAATACAACCCCATACAATAATAAAATGGCATTTGTAATGGAAAGGTGTAGAGGGCTAAAACTCTGGTGAGTAATTTTAATTTTATTTTAAGTCCCATGGAGATCTCCCCTCACTTTCTATCCTGACATGAATGAACAAGAATCTCTACAAATCACTTGCTTGTCATCCTAATAGGGGGCCCCACTGGAAGATGTCTTCTGACCACTGTAAAGCTTTAGATATCTGTCCATGGCCATGATCATCCGAACCAACCAAATCTCCTCGGTGGGGACACGAGCAGCGTATAAACCTGAAAGGGGCTCCAAGGCTTCCACATTCTTGCTGTACTCACTCCAAGTTGACAATTCTCACATTGATCTCTAAACCCAAATACTGGTTCTAGCGATGGTCCGATCATGGACCACATACCAAGTTCCACCAGACTTGGCTCCATTACAGGTCATCTTGTATCTTTGCTGCTTTGTAGAATTGGATGGTTCTGTATTGGGGGTTTTTGGGGAGTTGGTTTAAGTTCTCCAACCACCTGAAATTGTTTGTTTTCCAGCAGAAGACAGAATGTCCTCAGCAGATCACAATGAAGAAGAGTCCACGGACAGGTAAAGTGTCCTCTGTGTGATGGGGAATGGACATCTGATGGAGGGGAAGTGGATTCAGAAATGAACTCTCATTGAGATCTGTAGACGTGGCCGGGGGGCTGTGGATCTGGTGGTCAACACGCTCCAGTTCTGTGACCACGTGAGCCTGACTCAAACAATAACATTTTACATTAGGTTGAGATGATCAGGAATGTTCGTCTCATGTGATGTGCACACGGCTTGATTATCTCTGCCATTCACATATATGCACACAGAAATCTTTTATTTATTCTATAACAAGAGGAAAATGGAAGAGAAAGTATCACCCTGTGCCAGCCACAGATCCCAGCAATCCCATGGATTTAATATATTTTGGGGTGCAATAAATGCTGCTTAAAGTGATTTTAAAACCTTTCAATATAAATCTATTCAATCACTTTCCAGAATGAAGTTGAGAGGTTTCTAAAGGTGCTGCCTTCTAGAGATGCCCTGAGCTCTGCCTTTTGCCCCTTGCTGGTGTACATGATGCAGAACTGGGTGGGTGCAGAATCTATACCACAGACAGGATGGCTGTGACACCATGAGCATTAGAAATAAGAATGATGGTCAAATAAATGTTTCATTTTGCAGTAAATATAATATTTGCTTTTGGCCTCCATAGCAGAGCCTGTTATGATTGAGTTTCTCTGTCCCCTAATTAGAGACCTATCCATAATATGGCCCTCCTCTGGGTAGGGGTATCACCAGGTGGGAAGGTTATAGCAGCTCTAGTGTAGTAATCAGATCTCATTTTGATCGATTGGCGTGTTTTGCCATGTTCAGCCACATATTGACCTCAGACAGGAGAGTTCCAGGTGTGTCTGCTATGGTGAGTAGTATGAATTGTGATATTACAGTCTGAATGTGTCTGAAGGAACCCCCATAGTAACCAATCGGCACATGATTGCCGTAGTTGTAAACCACAAATACAGTGTTTCTTCTCCTGTGAGGACACTCTGAGATTTGGGATGTCCATATTGTTTACATTCTGTTCCATTGCAGCTTTGTGGATGTCTGTGAAGGTGAGGATGTACAAGAACAGAATGCAGAGTCCTCACCGAGAGAAGAACAGTCCTTGGAGTCAGAAAATGGGACATGTCCCCAACAAGCAGACATTGAGGAAGAGGAATCTTGGGAGACCGTGCCTGAAAATGAAAAGGACTTGCAGGAGAATGAAAGCTCAAAAAAAGAGAATGGAGATCAATCACCCAACCCAGCAGAACACAACAAAACCTCAAATGATGCAGGAAAAAACCTAACCAGAGATGAGACCCAGAATTTCCTGGAGGCCACAAATGAGGGAAACCAAAATGAAAAACATGACATGCGCCAAGAAGAAAACTCCCCTCCACCCGAAGGATCTACTGCAAGAAACCCCAACGAATTCCAAGACGGTGAGAGCCGAAATAAGTACAGGGAAAGTAATCATTCTGAGCAGATATATGATGGAGACCATGAGAAGGAAACAAGGGAGTGTGATGGACATCAGGGGACCACAGCTGAACCAGAGCCTACCAAAGGAGAAGAGGACTCAAAAACTGCACCAGAACCTACTAATCCAGAGGGGGAAGAGAGAACTCAAGGGACCACAGCTGAACCAGGGCCTACTAAAGGGGAAAAGGACTCCAAAACTGCACCAGAACCTACAAAACCAGAGAAGGGTGCAAGGTCTCGGGGGACCACAGCCGAAGCTGAGCCTACCAAAGAGGACTCCAAAACTGAACCAGAACCTACTGAAGGGGAAGAGGACTCCAAAATTGAACCAGAACCTACTAAATCAGAGGGGGAAGAGAGAACTCCAGGGACCACAGCTGAACCAGAGCCCTGAAGGGGAAGAGGACTCCAAAATTGAACCAGAACCTACTAAATCAGAGGGGGAAGAGAGAACTCCAGGGACCACAGCTGAACCAGAGCCTACTAAAGGGGAAGGGGACTCCAAAACTGAACCAGAACATAATGAACCAGAGAAGAGTAAGAGGTCTCCAGGGACCACTGCTGAACAAGAATCTACTAAAGGGGAAGAAGGGAATAACTACTCCAGAACTGAACCAAAGCCTACTAAACCCGAGGGGTCCCAGGAGAGCCCAGAGAAGATCCAGGAGACTGATAAAGCACAAGTATCTGAGGAGAAACATGAACATTCATCAGAGAGGAAACCAGATGCAGCTAATAATGAGAATAGATCACCTGGACAGGATCCAGATTTTATATTTCATGAGAATAGAGGAAAACCTGAAGGTCCAGAGTCTAGAAAGGATCTTAGTGAGGAGAACCCGATCGTGCCCACGTCTGTAGAAGGTGAACCTATAGCAGAGGCATAGCTCCACACAGAGGGTAATGAAACGCCTCTTTTTATTACCAAGGTTTTATGTTGTAACAGCTAACATTTAGAAATCTTCCTTACACAACTGATTGGTATCCGTGGGCTGTTTGTATCTTTACTGACATAAATTATTCTGATGCCCTATTAATGGAAATCACCTTGCAGAGGTTGCTAGTATTCCATAGGGCCTGAAAACCTCTGGCATCTGGGGGTCGAAGACTCTCCTAATCTTTATGGACAATAGCGCCCCCTCTGAATCCCGGAGGGGGACAGAGCCCTCCTACTCCCTTTATCCTGGTGGGTTTACAAAGCCCCCCCATAGAGGATCTATAACTATCAGTAAAATTTGATTTGCTCAGCTTGTTCTGCAATGTATGAAGTTTAGGAACAGAAAAGTGAAAGTAGATTTAGAAAGAGTCCTCCGGTATTCTTACATTCATATGATGACATGTGACCAGTGTTGGGTGAATCCTGTACATATTGGACGATTCTCCAAGATTTGTGTTGTATCTGTGTTGTATTGTGTCTTGGGAATCATGGTGAAAAATGAGAACTTTTATAAATTATCTCTGTATTCTCTTTCAGCGCTGAAGCTGTTGGAAGCCAGTTACCAATATCTAGCCCCCGCAGAGTCCCTGTGGACATCAAACAGAGACAGAGGAGTCATCCTACGAATGGAGGAAAGGGGATTTGCATCTGTCCCCCCACTTACTGTGCCAGAGTTGTTCTCACAGGCAGTGACGAAGTTCGGTCAGCAGGTGGCGCTGTATGAGAGGACAAATACCAGCTGGAAGGAAATCACTTACCTGCAGTATGAGAAGCAGTGCTGGATGGTGGCCAGAGGGCTCCTCGGGGTGAGACCAATGGCTGACTTCCTGGTGAATGGAGATACTCTGTGTATTGTACCAGCTATGTGGAAGTCACATCTACAACCTCACTGGGGTGCTTTCTTTGTTAGGAGGGTTGAAAAAAGTCCCTGGGGTTTGCATGGTTGCCCCCTTGGGCATGGCATCCCTTGAGTATGCCAGGTCAATGGAATATATGTAGGGTTAGACACAATAGATTCTGGGGGTTTGGGTTATAGAAGTGGTACAGGTGGCCCCTAGAGCCAGTCTACAGATCTCTGTATGAAATATGGTACAGCATAGATGTCTCACGCCATGTTCTGTTTCTAGTTGGGCCTGGCTCGGTTCTGTGGGGTTCTGATCCTGGGACGGAGCTCTCCGCACTGGTTCATCACTCAGATTGGAGCCATCATGGCTGGGTAAGTTGGTGATGCACGGTGGGGACACTTGGCGGGGGATGAGCGGCTTATTCTATAAAATCCATTCTAAGGGGGTGACACACGATTGGCCCCGTGTGTAAGTTTCCATGGAGAGATCTTTTTCATTCCACAAGGCCCCAATTGTGTGAAAACGCATCCAGGGCACGTCTGTTTCCACCAACCGATTGTCCCCAGGTGTCATACAGCCTCATCAGCCAATCCTGGCCATCCTGCCCCTTGTATAGGACACTGTGGGGGGAGGGGTTCTAGAGGGGATATTGGGGGTCCCAGCCATTGATGATGCAGTGTGGACCATTGTGGTTTGATTATTTGTCTAATAAATATCTTTACGTTATAAACCCAGTGTGTGTAGGGGGTGGGGGGGTACCATGGGGGGTACTATTCAGAGTCTGGTCCAAGGGAACCCTTTATAAATTGTGGAGGGGAATGGATATCGTGTGTACCACTTAGGCGTAGTGAAAGATTCTGTGTATTTTCAATGTTGCCCTCAAAGCTCCCTCCCTCGCGGTGTACAGGTCCTCATGGGAGTGTCCATATTCTTGTGGTGCTATTTGTACAGGATTTCGTCTTTGAACTCCCCCCTTTCTTATTGCCCCCCAATGTATAGAGCTATAACGCCTGCATGATTGATGAATAGAGGAACATTCCACGGAAACTCAACTTTTCCACTAATCCCTAATAGGGGTGCAATGATCGGTGACCCCTGGGAACTAGACAATGTGCCTGGGGGTCACTGCAGGGGGTCACCCCTTCTGCTCTGACGAGTGGGGCAGTAAACCAGGGGGAGGGGCTAAGAACCTGGGAACACAGATTGAGACCTCACTGGTTTATTGCTTATCTTCAGGAGATAACCGCTCATTGTAAATGCTCTGATTGGGGTGCAGCTCTAGAACATTCTGTGTCCCCCTCCGGTCACACTTGCTCCTCTGGGGGACACTTGTCTAATGTTTTATTCTTCTGCTCCTCAGGGGTGTGGCTGTTGGCATTGACCCATCATGCACTGGGTCATTTTGCCTTGGTGCAGCTCTGGACTCCCAGGCCCAGGTAGTGATGGTGCAGGACAGTCAGCAGCTGCAGAAGATTTTGGAGGTAAGTGCCGGCATGTGATAGGGTGAATGTTTCAGCTGTACGGCTCCGATTCCTGGGGGGGGGGTCAATGATCTCTCTTCTTTTCCAGGTGTGGGAGAGGCTGCCTGGACTTAAGGCGATTGTGCAGTGGGAAGGGCATGTCAAGGGGTCCCATGCTCTGGTTTACACAGTAAGTTATCTCCATCCTGCGTATTCTCATGTCTGACCCCCAACTTCCCCCCTAGTGCTGCGTGTCTGCCATGCTATCCATGTCTGTCCTCCAGCTTTTCACTCTGCTGCCTCTTTTCAGTGGGACGAGTTAATGGATTTGGGCTCAGAAGTGGAGGAATCTCATCTCCATCATGTGATATCACAGCAGAGATCCAACCAGTGCTGCGCCATGGTATATGAGAGCACCACAGAGCCAAAGGGAGTCCTGCTCAGCCACGACAATGTAAGACCTCCCATTTCCTTATTCTGTGGGTGAATCTATTGTGGTAAAGTGGCACTCCAAGCAAAATTTGTCATCTGTGAGCAATAACACCGCAGTTGTGATTTGTACCTCCTTATTGTTGGGTTTATTATCTGTTGATCCTGCCATGAGATCCAATATTTCTCTACTTCCTGCAGCAGGCCAACCAGTGCAGGATGTCCCAGGCTGCTAAATAATCAGAGATAGTCAATCAACCAGCAGGGGGTGCTGACTCCTGGGTATGGGATGAGCTGCCCGTAGTTCACATAGGAGGGTGAGCTCACCCCTGAAGCACCGGCAGCCGGTGGTCACCCCATCAGTCAGGGGAAAAAAAGAAAAACCCCCACATTATACAAACTGTCCAAATAACCCCCAGTAAGAGGAATTCTGGGTAAATATGGCTGTCACATGAGAGAAATGTAGGTGTGGTGAAGGTTTTAAAAGCCCTGGTATTTGCATTGGAGGAGCTGGGGTGTGGGGGGCATCTGGGGTAACATTAGAAATGAATTTCCACCAGGACATGAACGTATGAAGTGCTAGAAATGACCATGTGACTGCTAGTAGGGACACCCCTCTAGTGGATGCCCCTCCCATGAGGAGTCTATAGAATCACAAGGACTTTGCAGAAGCTCCTCGTGGGCGGGGCATTCACTGGCAGGCAAAGCACATGTCAGCACTATTTAGCCAGAATTCTCTTGTCATGCAGGCTTCCACCTCATGGGCCCCACTACATACAGAATCTTCCCATGAGGATCTTCCTGCACCCTATTGTACAGGGTGAATGGTCGCACAGGGTGAATGTCATGTCCTTTTGTTCACTAACGATGAATCCTTGAATATCTTCTCTTGCTGCAGGTGACCTGGACCTGCCGAGCGGTTGTGGAGTCGCTGGGTTTGGGGTCCGAGGAGCGAGTAGTCAGTTATTTGCCCCTGAATCACATGACTGTCCAGATGTTTGACCTGTGGTTGCCCCTTTGTTGTGGCAGCAGCACTTACTTCACCAAGCCCAATGATGACCTGAAGGTAACAATGGAGGGTTTCCTGAGGTCCGGATGTGGGAGCCTGGGGGCCACAGTGCAGGAGATGGTGGGGGTGTTTTTTTTCACATAAAGGGTGACTCTAGCATTTATGACTTATCTGATTTTTGTATGTCAGTTTCGTCTGCATTTTGCTTTTCAAAGATTTTCAACTGTTTCTTATGGGGGGACAGAGTGAACCTGGTGAGGTGTGACTTACCTGCCTAGGAGGAGGGGTGGCTCAGGTATGGTCATCCTGGTGATTTTCTTCTCTTTGTTAAATATAATTTTTCTAATATGCTCACAGAGAGGCCTCCTAGGTGGGTGTGCTCCTTCCGTGATTGGTTTGGTCCTTTTCTGCAAGCCGGGGAAAGCGGTGGGCCAGTAAAAGGCCGGACGGTCTGCCATGGCAAGGTCCCGGCTTTTGTTACACAGTGACTGTGGAGGAGGTGAGGTGTCTCCCTAGGAGGCAGCTTGGGATCAGGTCCAGTTCTGGAGGAAGGGTTTATAGAATTCAGAGAGGATTCCTTAAAATTTAGGGACCTGGCTCGCCTTCCATGGTAGACTCAACATGACAGGTAACCTGGAGGACATTGGGCAGAATGTGGAGGGGTGGAGGAGTCCATGGACCACTTCCTGCTCCCTAGATATCTATAAAGGGTGGGGGTGCTCTGGGTATCCCCTTCCTCTCCAGCCTTGCTGAGTGGGTCTATGGGGCCTTTCGCCAGGCTTTTGATTTGGAGACACTTTTATTTTTGGTCTGTGTATTGTTTCGTTAAGAGAGGGGTATCGGGGTTCCATTCGGCGATCCTCCCTGTGGTGGTTACTGACACCCTCGGTGAGATATTAGTGGCGGTGCGTTAGAGGGGCAGGTGGGAGCAGAGTGTCCGGACCAAGGCGTGGAGCAGGGGTGTCAAACTCAAAACATATAGGGGGCCGAAATCTAAAACACCGGCTCGTGGGACGGGCGGAACTTTTACTTAAGGTTCGTATCACACGCCATCTTCCAGCATTAGAACCTGAAGCATGGACATTCGCCTTCCCATCAATATATTGTCTCAACTCCGCATCAACAAAGAGTGACGGCTTTCTTGTTCTTAGCAGCGTTTTCTGAGGTTGGTGTACCTGACCTATCACCACACATACCACGGCACTGTACAGAAAAAACCATGCCAGAGGAGCTGACACTCTAATGTCCCCCCCACAGTCACACACTAATAATATACATTTATATAGCTCTGACATATACTGCAGTGCTGTACAGAGAACACTGAGCCAGTCCCATCAGTCTCTGTACAGAGGAGCTCCACGGGCCTTGTGATTGACAGCTATGTGGTGGAGGGATGCCAGGCCTCTGTAGGTCACCTTACCTTCTCTTAGGGTTCTGTCTCCTTTCACCCCCCCTAGATTTTATTAATCTGGATTTTGTATGCATGGGGGGCTCCTGTATCCTCACCTGGACTGGTATTGGGTTCCTCTGATTTGGTGTAAGTGGGTATAGTTCTGTGCTTTCAGTTTATTTGTGGTGCTAGAAAGGTTTTCCCAATATTTGTTATGCAGGAAATGCTCCGGTATTGGTAAAGTGCTGAAAAAGTTTAATTTCTGATATGTGGGATGCAGGAAGTGATCTCCTTTCATGATGGTCTATAACAAATGTGATGAAATGTGTGGGAAATGTTTTGTTTTTTGATTGCTTAAAGTTTATCCAGCCCGGAAAAGGAAAAACTTTGGTTTGTTTCAGTGAAAAAGTTTTCGGTTTATTATCTTTATAACTTTTTGTACTTTGTAAGAGCAATGTGTGATCTGATTGTACTTATTTTGTATTTCCAGCACTGTATGTTTGTGTATGGGCAGTTTCTGCCTGCGGGTGGCGTTCTCCCAGTAGATGCCATGTATAAATTCCCACCATGCCCATCCCCAAATGTCCAATTGTCTGGGGACACCTCCTAGGTGTGCAGGGTAAAGCAGGGGTTCTGTTTGCTCCCCACATTCATGGAATACCATCCCATTATGGCTGCACTCCTCTGTTGTGTCTGCAGGGGTCGCTCTTAGCTACGTTGCAAGCTGTTCGGCCCACCTACTTCCTGGGGTTCCCCCAGCTGTGGGAGAAGGTGAGAAGGAAGTGGATGTTTGCGGAGAGGAAGGCCACGTCTTTGCAGAAGAAGATCCTCCACTGGGCCCGAGAAAAGGGGCACCGGGCCTACAGAGGGTAAGACGCCAGGCAGAAAGCTGAGACTCTGCCCCGTGCCAAGTCTATGCCTGGTAATGACTTGTCCTGGGTGTAGATCCAGGAATCCCCAGTGTACCCTGCATGGACCTGGCACACCTAATACAAGTCATTTCTTGGTACTTATATTGTGACTGGGCCCACTGATCTAATGCCAGTTCTCATTGCAGGCCCAGCTCTATGCCCTGGGGGTACTCACTGGCAGAGCGTCTGGTCTACCATCCTGCCCGCCAGGCCCTGGGATTGGATCACTGCGTGCATTGCTATGCGGGAACCAAACCTATCACACAAGACATGGCGGAGTATTATGGAAGCCTGGGGCTGGAGGTACGGCACCTGTATGGCCGGAACGAAACCAGTGGAGTCCATAGCCTGGCAGTGCCAAGAAGGTGAGCTACATCTGACCGAATACATAGAGGCCACCTATAGGAAGGTAGAGGAATCACATGACTCGGAATATGGGGGCCATCTATAGGAGGGTAGAGGGGTCACATGACTTGGAATATGGAGACCACCTATAGGAAGGTAGAGGGGTCACATGACTCGGAATTTGGAGACCACCTATAGGAAGGTAGAGGGCTCACATGACTTGGAATATGGAGACCATCTATAGGAGGGTAGAAGGGTCACATGACTTGGAATATGGGGGCCACCTATAGGAGGGTAGAGGGGTCACTTGACTCGGAATATGGAGACCACCTATAGGAAGGTAGAGGAATCACATAGCACAGTATATGGAGACCACCTATAGGAGGGTAGAGGGGTCACACGACTTGGAATATGGAGACCACCTATAGGAAGGTAGAGGAATCACATGACTCCGAATATGGGGGCCATCTATAGGAGGGTAGAGGGGTCACATGACTCGGATAATGGGGGCCATCTATAGGAGGGTAGAGGGGTCACATGACTCGGAATATGG
>NC_092863.1:108135842-108137662 GCF_032062135.1 Pyxicephalus adspersus | reverse complement strand
TCTCTGTACAGCACTGCGGTATATGTCAGAGCTATATAAATGCATAATAATAGTGTGTGACTGTGGGAGGACATTAGAGTGTCGGCTCCTCTGGCTCAGTGTCCTCTGTACTGCGCTGTGGTATATGTGGTGATATAATAGAACGATTTGTCTCCTCAGGCACAGGAAGTAAGAAGGTTCGATGGAGGGAGAACATTGATCTCTATATGGAGCTGTGATCTGGGCGGTGTTTCCTGGTTCATGTTATTTTGTCCATTCAGTGTATTTAATAAATAATTTTGTATTTACCCCTCTGGTGTGATTAGGATGCAGATTAGCGGGGTATTGGGGGTGATAGGGGGTCTAATCCCCAAATATCTTCCTTCTGTGTGAAATTTCCTGCAATGTTGCCACTCCATCCTCTCCCATTAGATGGCAGTGTTGTACCATCTGTGCAGAGTCTGTAGCGGTGACACCGCAAGCAATGGAGGGTGAATCACTGCATGGGGACACAGAAATACGCCTCTGATCATTGTTTGTGCCTGCTGGGGGGGCTGATTGGTGAATCTGCTGTGTTGAATATACAGTGAATGTCTCCCGATCTATAAATTGGGGACACCCCACATTATACCTACTTGTCCCTCATTCTCCCCCTGAATGGAGGGGGGTCTCTGATTCTGATGATGGGGAATGGCCCCCAGAATGGCAGGGTAATGGGTGACCCCAGTTATAATATGTTGTTGGGGTCACATTCAGCTATCCCTTCCCTCCAAGTGGGTGCACTGGGCAGTAGAATGGGGGGGGTATGAAGAAGCCGGCGGCGTCCCCCTGAGGAATTTTGCAGCAAATTGTGAAATTGTTGCAGATAAAAGTTTTGTCCTCTGAGAGGGGTCACCCCCCTCCCCTGATCTAAGGAATAATCTCCAACCAATGCCATGGTGCTGTACCCTCCATGGAGGAGTCTCTGGGGTTTGGGGAGTACAGAGATCTCTCCTGCTGACACAACAGAGGAAATCTCCCCAGGTGGGGGTGAATCAGAACCTGCTGGGGTGACTGCAGATTGGGGTATGTCCAGGGGTTCAGGTGTTACCCCCTCTATGACTGGAATATATAAAAGACATTTGGGGTTCTTTTCACCCAGTGGGGCCCCTCCTACACTGATCCCTATGGAGGTCACATGACCAGTCCTGGTTGGAGCAGCCCTGTAGGTTCTGTGATCCCTGTGGAATTGTGTGGTGCAGTTCCAGGCTCCGGCACCAGGGGGCGCTCCCCCTCTCCGGCTGATGGAAGGATTTGCTCAGAACTAATAATAACCTCCGGCTGAGCTGCACAAAGGCGCCTCACATGGAGCTCTAAAAATACCTCCCCACCCCCACACCTGGGGATTAACCCCTCATCTGCCACCTGCACTCCACCTGGGGGGCCCAACTCAACCCTGCCCAGAGAAGACACCAAACCATTCCGGGGCCCCGGAGTGCAGGGATGGGGGGTGGGGGTCACCGGGGCCCCGGAGTGCAGAGATGGGGGGTCACCGGGGCCCAGAAGTGCAGGGATGGGGGGTTCCTGGGGCCCTCCATGGCCAGAGAGGGTCAACACAACACCCCCCGGGGGTCATTATAAACCCTCTGAGTATGGCGGGGTCACCCCACCAGCCTGAGCTGCCCTCGGGGTCATATCTGAGGGGCCCCGGCTGGGCAGGAGAGACTCTAAAGAGGAACCCCGAGGCAAATCTGACTTTCACAGCATTGATTCTCCAAGGGGCAGATCCACCTCCCCCACACCAACCTTACCTGTGAGCCAATGTTACCCCTGGGGCCCCTTCCATTACCCCTGGGGCCCCC
>NC_092863.1:108133541-108134669 GCF_032062135.1 Pyxicephalus adspersus | reverse complement strand
AGGGAGGTACCTGAGGACAGGTAGGGGGAGGGAACCTGAGGACAGGTAGGGGGTATCTAAGGACAGGTAGGTGGGGGGTACCTGGGGACAGGTAGGGAGGAATCTGAGGACAGGTGGGGGGGGAATCTGAGGACTGGTGGGGGGGGTACCAGAGGACATGTAGGGAGGTATGTGAGGACACATAAGGGGGGTATCCAAGGACAGGTAGGTGGAGGTATGTGAGGACAGGTAGGGAGGGTATCTAAGGACAGGTAGGGGGTGTATCTGAGGACTGGTAGGGGGGGTATCTGAGGACAGATAGGGGGGTACCTGAGGACAGGTAGGGGAAGGGAATCTGAGGACAGGTAGAGGGGGTATCGAAGCACAGGTAGGGAGGTATCTGAGGACTGGTAGGGGGGTATCGAAGGACAGGTAGGAGGGTTATCTGAGGACAGGTTGGGGGGTATCTAAGAACAGGTAGGGGGGTATCTGAGGACAGGTAGGGAGGTATCTGGGGATAGCTAGGGGTGTCTCTAAGGAGAAGTAGGGGGGGTATCTGGGGACTGGTTAGGGGGTATCTGAGGACAGGTAGGGAGGTATCTGGGGATAGCTAGGGGTGTCTCTAAGGAGAAGTAGGGGGGGTATCTGGGGACTGGTTAGGGGGGGTATCTGGGAACTGGTTAGCGGGGGTATCTGAGGACAAGTAGGGGGGATATCTGGGGACAGGTAGGGGAGTATCTGAGGACTGGGAGGGGGGTATATCTGAGAACAGGTAGAGGGGGTATCTGGGGACAGGTAGGGGGAATCAGGGGACAGGTAGGGGAGTATCTGAGGACTGGCAGGGGGGTATATCTGAGAACAGGTAGAGGGGGTATCTGGGGACAGGTAGCTGGGTATCTGAGAACTGGTATCATTTATATGGAGTGTGCTGCCCCCTTCAGCCTCTATATTTTTATAGCACCAACATATTCTGCAGTGCTGTACAGTAAATGACACCGGAGAGGACCCTGACCCAGAGAGCTTGCAATCTAAAAGGAGGGGGAAGTATCACACAGTGGGAAGGGAGGGGGGTATATAATGGTGGGGGAGTAGTGAGAATGGGGGGGCAGGGGGTATCTGAGGACAGGTGGGGGTGGGGAATCTGAGGAC
>NC_092863.1:108128913-108132668 GCF_032062135.1 Pyxicephalus adspersus | reverse complement strand
AGGCCCATGGACCCCGGGTATCTCTGATATGCAGGCTCATGGACCCCAGAGTATATGTTATATGCAGGCCCATGGACCCCAGGTCCCTCTGATATGCAGGCCCATGGACCCCCGGTACCTCTGATATGCAGGCCCATGGACCCCAGGTACCTCTGATATGCAGGCTCATGGGCACCGGGTACCTCTGATATGCAGGCTCATGGACCCCAGGTACCTCTGATATGCAGGCTCATGGACCCCAGGTACCTCTGATATCTAGGCCCATGAACCCCGGGTACCTCTGATATCTAGGCCCATGAACCCCGGGTACCTCTGATATCTAGGCCCATGGACCCCGGGTATCTCTGATATGCAGGCCCATGGACCCCGGAGTATATCTGATATGCAGGCCCTTGGACCCCAGGTCCCTCTGATATGCAGGCTCATGGACCCCAGGTTACATCTGATATCTAAGCCCATGGACCCCCGGGTACCTCTGATATGCAGGCCCATGGACCCCAGAGTATATGTTATATGCAGGCCCATGGACCCTGGGTACCTCTGATATGCAGGCCCCCCAGTAGACATGAGGTCTGTCAGGTTTCTGTCTGTGATTAGACAGATTCTGGGGGTTCTGCTGGGGGTACAGTCAGTGTTGGGTTTGTGTGGTTTCTGCATTGCGCAGGGAGGTTCTCTTTGTCACACACAGACAGTGACAGGTCATCAGAGACCACAGTGTGCACCCATCCCCAGCTCAGCCCGCCTTGTATAAACTGCACCCCCCTTCCGGGAACTCGGCGTCTGAGCGGAGCCTGCAGGTCTGCTTCCCATTAACTGCCCAGGATTGGGACAATCGCTTCTTTGTATGAAAAATCTGCCGACTGCTCCACATCTGGGTTACATTGTGTCCATCAATCCGCACTGGGGGGCACCCGGCGGCAGTGTGCCCGCTCTGTACTCAGTGCCTGATCTCTGCTTCTTACCTACTCTGTATAGTGTGCTCACCTTGTACCGTGTGTCCGATCTGTACTGTGTGCCCAATCTCTGCCCCTTAACTGTTCTGTATCATATGCAGACCTGTGCCCACTATCCCTGCTTTATTACATTTTATTTATATAGTGCCAACATATTCTGCAGCACTGTACAATAAATTAGGGCTGCAAATAATGGGCGGATTTAGCGTACCCCGTCCTCCCATGTATGTCTCATGGATTGCATGCCGTGTACCCCATCCCCCCCGTGTATGTTGCATGGATTGCATGGCGTGTACCCCGTCCCCCTATGTATGTTGCATGGGGTGTACCCTGTCCCCCGATGTATGTCCCATGGATTGGGCTGTGCAAAGATTGGGCGTCGCATGTTGATGGGTTTTCTTGCTGCCCCCCCCAGTCAGGACATTCTGGAAGCGCAGACATCTTCAGAGGAGGAGCTCCGGGTCACAGAGTCGACCACCAAACGGGATTTCCAGGTTGAAGGTTTTGTTTCTCGTACTCCGCAGCCCAGCAAGGTTGGTCACATGTCACGAATGGATAGATTTTTATTGGTCAGACATTGCGTTTTCTATGGTTTGTGGGAGATCCCTGTTTTCATGATTTTTCTGTGTATTTCAGACTCATGATTATTGTACAGAGCAGGCAGTCACCTTCTGGACTGAGAACCTACCCGGCATTACGGTAAGTCTTACTGCTGCTGTGTTGGGTGCAGACATTGGTGGTCCCTGTACAAAGCTGGCAGAGCCTTCACTCTGTAATTACAATTCGGGGGAAATTTATCTGGAGAAAACGGGGATAACCCAAAATCCTGATGTCTGCAGAATTTATACAAAGAATACAGGAAGTCCGATGCCTTCAGGTTATACTGCTACCTACAGGAGGGCCGGACAGTGCTCACTGATTGGTGGACAGTCCTTCTCACTGATTGGTGGACAGTCCTTCTCACTGATTGGTGGACAGTCCTTCTCACTGATTGGTGGACAGTCCTAATGGTGAGTCCTTGTGGTGGCAATCAGACGGATTCATTGCTGGTTAGTGATAGAGATGACAATATTAGGAGTTGGTGTGGAAGTAGGGGATCTGGGTGTTATCCACAGATTGCTGTACCCGAGGAAACCCGCGTTTCCTGCCATGGTGCTGTGGCAGGAAATCCTTGCGTGGTACCTGGGATCCATTTCTACTCAAACTGCCTTTTTCATCATAAAGTTCAGCAAGGCGAAGGTCTAACATAGGAGCGACGCTTCGCCTTCATATCCTGGTCCTGTATCGCCTCCTGCAATGATGGCGGCCTTGTAAGCCCTCTTTGGCTACAGATCATATCTGATTGGGGCCATCTGGCCACATGAAAGGCCAGGGATTGGCCAATAAGCTGGTGCGTAATGACTCATTCCCAGAGATAAGGGAAGTAAAGGTCGGTGCTCCAACCTGAGGCATCTGGATTCAATGTACTCCGGGCGGAGCAGCTATGGATGGGTCGGAGTGAAAGCTCATTCCCCATATTAGTCTATAGATCAGGACTGAAATAGAACAAGGAGGTCTCAAATAATGTCGTCCTCTGTGATTTCCCCCAGCAGCCAGAAGGTCCTCATCTTCCCTTTACCCTGGAAGGACAGAAAGAGTGGCAAAGCTGAGAGGTAAGAAAGCATGAGAACAGGAAACCAAAAAAACCTACCCACAGTACCTACCCCGCACCCCCTATCCATACCACCTATCCCATACGACCTACCTCACAGCCCATCCACTCGGCCTAACTCTAACCGCCTATCCGCACCACCTACCCACAGTGCCTACCCCGCACCCCCTATCCATACCTCTTTATCAAACTCTCCAAGACCTTTCCAACTATGGACGTTAAACTAACAGGTCTCAGTCCTCAACCCTAATTTTTATTAAGTTGGGTGGTAAGAAATTGTAGGTGGGTGATGGCCCCTGTATTGTGACCCAACTTATCAGTAACCACCCAAAAACAGCCGGGTGGTTACTGTAATGTGCCGGGTGGTGCGCCCGGCTAGAAGGGTCTGGGGAGAACACTGAGGTCTGTAGTTACCTGGTAATGACTTTGCTCCCTTTTTGAAGATAGGAACCACATTGGCCTAACGCCAATCCATCGGTACCTTGCCAGTGATTAAAGAGTCTCTAAAAATTAGAAATAATGGCTGTGAAAAAACTGAGCTCAGCTCTTTGAGGACACATGGATGTAATCCATCAGGTCCTGGTGCTTTATTAACCTTAATTTTGCTCATCTGTTTCCCAGTCATATCAATTTTGAGCCATTGTGACTCATTTAAGGCAGTGACATTGCTATTATGAATTTGGACTTGAGCTCTGCCATTTTCCTTTGTGTACACAGAGCTAAAAAAGTTTTTGTTTAGTAAATCTGTCTTGTCTTTATCCCCAATTACCAACCTAGCGACATCCTTTAGGGGCCTACATGCTCAGATCTGATCTTTTTGCTATTAATATATTTAAAAATTAAAAAAATAATAATTTTGGGGGGTTTGCCTTACTTTCCCTTGAAATTTGTCTTTCATTTTGAAGTTTTGCACATTTTATCTCCTTTTTACATCTTTTGTTATATTCTTCAAAGGTTTCAAACGATGAAGGTGATCCTTCATTTTTATATTTTTGGAATGCCCTTTTCTTGTTCCTTATGGCTTTTTTGACATCAGCTGTGAGACACATTTTTAATGTTTTAATTTTAGCCTCTTAAACTTATTACCCATTGGAATATATTTTTCAGTTTGCTTTTGTAGAACAGACTTGAAACATTCCCATTTCTGTTCT
>NC_092863.1:108126063-108127588 GCF_032062135.1 Pyxicephalus adspersus | reverse complement strand
CACCAGGGAGACGGCAAACCATTCGGTTGAAGGGATCCAGGCGACAAACTATTGTATCCGTCCTCCTGATGATAGAATCCCCTATGACTACCAATTGTCTTTTCCAGTACACCAGTTTTAATGGTTTCTGATTGGTCCATTGTTTTATCCTTACACCTTTGGGTAGGGTTCCCGAGGTCCCCATGTCACTGATACTTTTATAATGTCTTTGTTCCATCTTTTGCCCAGCAAAGGTTGAATCAGACTATGCAGGGGCAGCAAAGATGGGGAGTCAACAGCTGGAATCTCCCATCAGGCCAGAACAGCACATCCCCATCTCCATCTTAGGGTTTAGTCCCTCTTCCTCCAAACACACACTCATCCATCATAGTTCGGGGGGTACACTGACCTGGTATTTACCTGGTCTACCTTCTAAACCCTTTCCCTGACACACCTTCTCACTATCATTCCTGAGTGGCCTAATATATCTTCTAATCCCCCACCTTCCCGTATTACTTCAGAGCCTCCTCACCGGCCTTTCTAGAATGACACCTAACTGGCCAAAGTCTATCTTCCAAGCCCCCTCTTCCCACTATACCTCACCATCATTTCCAGGTCTCCTAATATATCTTCTAACCCCCTCCCCTCCCATATTACTTCAGAGCCCCCTCACCGTCATTCCTGGGGTTATCCCTTACTTGTATTAGTCTACCTCTCAAGCCCCTTCTTCCCACCACACCTCACTATCCTTCCCAGGTCTTCTAATATATCTTCTAACCCCAATCTTCCAATATTACCTCAGAGCTTCCCCACCGTAATTCCTGGGGTGATACCTGATTGCCCAAAGTCTACTTTCTAAGCCCTTTCTCCCCACCACACGTCACCATCATTCCCAGCTCTCCTAATATATATTCTATCCCCCTTCTTCCCATATTACTTCAGAACCTCCTCACCGTCGTTCCTGGGGTGATACCTGACTGTCCCAAGTCTACCTTCCTAGCCCCTTCTCCCTGTCACATCTCAGCACCTCAACCCCGACATTCCTGGGGTGACACCTGGCTGCTCTCTGTCTACCCTCTACCCATCCTCCACCCCCACAGGGCTACATTCCTGCCCTGTGTCCCTGTAAACATTCTGCTGAAAGGTATAGAAGATGAACTCCCAACTATAGATATTGAAATCTCCCTGCTTCACCATCTACTGCATGTCCTCTTGGAGTGTATTTCCTGGATGGACCTTGTATTTAAGCTGCAGACGTGGCACGGTGTTCGGATACGCCTGTAGTATTCAGTATAAGACCCACCAATGCAAGTCAGTTTATGGAAATATTGACAGTATATGAGGACTCCGTATATAAGCTGCAGACGTGGCACGTTATACGGAGACGCCAATAGTACTCAGTATATAACCTCCAATGCAGTGCAGCTTATGGAGATGTCGGCAGTATATGAGGACTCCGTATATAAGCTGCAGACGTGGCACGGTGTATGGAGATGCCCATAGTACTCAGTATATAACCCCCAATGCAGTGCAGCCTATATAGATG
>NC_092863.1:108118884-108124567 GCF_032062135.1 Pyxicephalus adspersus | reverse complement strand
GACCACCTTTACCTTCTCCATTGGACTCCATCCGCGATGCCGTATTCACCGTATCCCCAAACAGACAATACCTTGGCATCTTCAGTCCGACCACACCCGCACACACCGGACCTATCAGAGGAAAGTAACAAAATGAGCAATGAGAGCTGCTGCATTGTGAAAAGAAATACGAACTGTGTGTGTTTCCTCCCACGAAACTCCCAACATTCACATCAGAGCTAACATTTTCCATCTTCCTCTCCTGATTATCCATTACATATGGAGCCAGATTCACTAACGCTCCCCAGGACTGGAGAGAATAGACCATCACGGAAGAACCTGTGTGATCCAGCAATCCTGGAATGGAATTATTCAAAAATCATTTGGTAAATGTTTCTCATTCCAAGGTTCTGGTGCTGGATCACTCAGGTTATTCAATGAAACTCTATCTTCTCCAGTCCTGGAAAGCTTTAATTACTTAATTAGATTCCTATTAGATGATATGTATCCATATATTAGTCTACACGCCATGGCAAGTAACACAGGATTACCCAGAACACAGAGCCTATCTTCTGGTCTATGCCCTAGTGATCACCAGACTATTGTGCATCCCCCAGGCTCTCCTCACCAAGTATGAGTGGAACTTGTGGCTTCAATGTAGGGACAGGCAGAAATCAGGTATTGGGTAGGCAGGAAAGGTAAGTGGTAGGCAAGGGTCACAGGCAGACAGAAGGCTAGAAACTAGGGCGAGATGGTCCAAGGTCAGGGCAGGTAACCATAAATCAGGCAGAATATAGCCGGGTAAAGTCACAGGTAACACACCGAGGATCCAGCAACCGGAGATTATGCTTAGAGAGGTTTTAATAAGTCCAGCAGCCACAAGCAGGACAGGATAGAAGCAAGGAACTAATCTGCTCATTGTCTGCAGCACATACTCTGCCTGACTACAACAAGGTTTTTAAGGATTTGCCCCATAGAATGGTAAAAACAACATCTCAGCATGGACATCCCTGGATGGAGCCCATAAATTCTCCTCTTGCACAAACTTGTCCGCTGGCCTGTTCCTCTCATAGAGTCCAGAATAACCTTGGCCTCAAAATCTTCACTTATATCAGCCAGGATGGGGGAGAAGCTGATAATCTTCCCCCTCCTGATTTACCATTCACGAGGGGCGGATCACTATGGATTTTGTATACTGTATCTTCCCTAATTGTACAGGGGGGGGCACCTCTATGGATATTACATGAGCAGAACACCTATATAAAAATAGATGCTTCTCAGGCAGGAGATTGGTGAACACTCAAAGATTTGTGCAGTACGAGTTTACCAAATTTATAACACTGGTCAACCAACATTTTCTTGCCAAACAGATGAAAGTCATTTTATTAGGTTATGTTTGATGCACAGATTGCAAAAATGGTATTGGGTTTGCTAGATTGGCTCTAAATTAAACTAGATATGCCTACGTATACAA
The DNA here is from genome assembly GCF_032062135.1 of Pyxicephalus adspersus. NCBI lineage: Eukaryota > Metazoa > Chordata > Amphibia > Anura > Pyxicephalidae > Pyxicephalus > Pyxicephalus adspersus. The sequence continues at coordinate 108,123,114 of NC_092863.1, read as the reverse complement.
AATTACATTTTTGAAATACTTAATGTCACTATATTCTATAGGGACTGAACACTGCTATGGGAACATCAGCACCATGCGGCACAGGTCGTCTTGCTGATTCCATATCACCGTACTCCCACTTGTGTTTCTTGTAACGATTCTTTTCCATTCCCAGCACACAAATAACAATCATTATGATGATTTCTGGCCTCTCCCCATACCATAGGTACAACAAATTTCACACTTTTCAGTTTTCCATTTTTCCCCTGACGTAGACACTACACAAGTTCTGCATACCATATGGGGGGGCCCAATACTTATCTTGGGCCCCCAGTTTAATACCAAAATATACAATATATGCTTGTTTCACAAATTCTGTAATGTTTCTTCTCTTTTTGCTGAGATAATTCACCACAAATGTAGCAAAATACATTCGGGTCATTTATACAACTTCTTCTTGAAGAACTCTTATTTCTGTAAAAAAAGAATTGTATGAATGAAAAGAAGGCGAATGAAAGTTTCATGACAATAATTCTACATTTATTATATAAAATACAAAACATCGGTGTAATAAAGATTGATAATAATATGCTGTGTAACATTTGTTGTTGGTAAAATTGTCTATTCCGATTCCTGTATCACAAGAACTAGAGCCAATCCAATGAAACTGAGGCCATTTCTGGATTCAGCAGACCCCGAATACACTAAATATATTGAAAAATTCTTGGCAAGTGAAAAAAAAATGTTTTTGTTGAGCTGTGTAATTTTTAGAATATGAAAGTGGCCCATAAATTTGGGGCTCAAATTTTGTGAGGGACAATGGAGTCTGAAGTTTCTCAGTGAAGTGCCATATTATATCTTGTTCCCTGAACTCCAGGCTGCTCCGACTCTTCCTGTTGGCTCTCTGTTTGGAACTAAGCTTGGGTTGGAACAGACATGATTAGCTTTAGGTTGTGAAAGATAAAATCAATTAAATCCTAAACTCCAGGTACCCCAGGCACGCACGAGTTTGGAATTTGGGAGGACAGCTGGATGAAAACCATAGTTAGTATAAACCAGGGATTGCGAAGTAGAGTCATGTACCAAATTGATATATGCTAATTCTACAATAGGGAGGAGATTGGCCCAGTCGTTCTGAGCGGCAGATGAAAAACATCTCACACCTTGTGTAAGGCCTTGTTTGTTCTCTACGTTTGGTCTGCAGAGGGTAACCAGATGAGTAGAAAGACTAAATCTGTAGCTTGCCTCATAAACTCCTGCCAGAACCTAGAGGTAAACCTCTAAAAGGAACAAAATCATCAGGAAGCACAAGAAGACATTCTATCTCCTCTGTGGTTGCAGAACGTTAGCCATCTTAGTCTGTCTATCACCATGCAAATGGATGTAACCCCCACAGAAGGAGGGAGCCAAGGAGCTGCTGTTCTTCCCACCAGGGGTAAGATCAACAAATGGCTTCAATGTAGGGACAGCCAGGGATCGGGTATTGGGTTGGCAGGCATCTGGCGGGAATCAAGGCTGTGATGGTCTGAGGTAAGGGCAGGGCAAAGTCACAAATAACCCTCTGAGGATCCAGCAACTAGTGCCTAGGCCTAGAGAGGCTTAAATAAGACCAGCAGCCAATAGCAGGAAGGGATTGGAGGAAGTGATCTTCTCATTGGCTGCAGCACCTACTCTGAGATCCCATTCAGTGTCTGTGCTGAGGATGCCTAGTAATGGACATCAAGGCTGGGGATACCATAAGCTGCCAACCAGATCTGTGGGTGGAGCGGTAACAATATTATCCACACGCTCCCTATAAGATTACATTTATCCTTGAGACCAGTGCTGCCATCTTGAATGTGATGTCAGCAGGCTCCGCAGACCCATGTGACACCCTATATAGTAGTGAATATTACTCCTCTCCCAGCAGGTACAAAAAATGTGAGGGGCAGAGGAGCTGGGCCAGCATTGACAGTAATCAGACACTTCCCTATTAGGAGAGGGCTATGACATGGAAGGAATAGGGCCTGTGCCTGGGATGAGTTTTTTCGGGGCATATTTGAGGCAAATTGCAAGGGGAAAAAATAATTTATGGAAGGAAAAACACTGCAAGTCAGAATGTAAAATACCATTCAGTGTTTTGCCCTCACTTTTCACTGACAGGGTCTCTTCATTGATGTAATGTATAATGGGTGGTGATTGTATGAGTGAAGATTTATTTATAGTGCAGCTGCCATAACCGGTGACTGATCCTGTCCCCTAATATGTTCCATAGGACGACCCATAGAATGGCCATTTCGGGGAATGTGCAGTTTATTACACTGGGCCCTGTCATTCCAGAATGTCACTATGACAAGGCCACCAGGTGGAAGAACAATGGCTGTTGGCCCCGCTGTGTGACCTTCCCCTCCCCGGCTATAAATCTGGAAGGATGGAGCTCCCCCGGGGCTTCTCTACATCAAAGGCCAAATACTTGTAAAAACAAGCCGAGGATTCTCAGCAGGAGCCACAAATTAGCCGCAGACCCTCACTGCTGTCTCAGAGCTGTGACCCCTCTGTGCTCCAATATGGAGTCTTCACCATGTTGTTGTGTCACTAGTGGGGTAATACCCCACTGCAATGACAGTCATAGGTCCCCCTTCTGGGCACATGGGAAACAGCAGGGACATAGATGTGGCATCCTACACAAGAGCCATTTCTACACCTCTGTGCCACCATTACTGGAATGTCTGAGGAAAATATGAGGATTGTTTCTGATTCTGAGCTAAAGTCCACCGTAAGTCCTCTAAAAGTGGACCTGTCAGTAACATTTACATAAAATTCTACCAGATTATAAGATATTTTAATTTAAAAAAAAGTACTAATTTCTTTCAAAAATACAAAACTATTTCTCCTGAGATCCAACATGTGACTCAAGTCCTAACCGGTCTGCACCACATGGACTGCGAGGGCAAAGAGCATTGTGGGACTTTCATGTCATTAGGAAATACAGAAAATGTATTGGTCGTTCCTCCATGAGCTCACCTTTCCCAAACCCCCCTACCTAGGATTGTACTTACCTGCGGGGCACCTTCCTGACCCTTCTTCTCTAAGCTCACCTTTCCCACAAGAGCACCTTACTAATCATCTCTTATTGAGCTCACCTTCCTGATCTAATTTCCCTCATTCCCAACATTTCAAGCACATACCTTCGAATATTCCCCTCTCACATCACTCAGCTGGGCTCTGTCCTGACCTCCCATTCTGGAGGTCCCGTGTGGGGAGGCAGGATAGAACTAATACCAAGCCCAGGTAATACCCACTCCCATACGTTACCAGTTCCAGGGCCCCTATAGGTCATTGGCCCATCATCTCAACAGAGCTAGTTGGTCACATTTGTCCCATCATTGTCCTTTCTTTCTGGTTCCATCTGCAGCCAATACGAACCCACTCACGAAGCAACTGACACTCTTGGGGTTCCCATACAGGGTCCCACAGAACCTATTGGCTGGCATTAAATATTGGGCTTAGCACGTTGGTGTACTAAGCAGACCCCCTAGGCTTTAGTCATTGGCTGACCTATCCCAGGACATGTATGTGGTTTTTGTTCCACGTGTTCTCCAGCCGTGTTCTCCAGCAGGGCCTCTATGATGAATGTCTACATCTCTTTGTGGAGGCGGCTGGAGAATCTTCTCTCCTTTTTAGGAATCTGTTTGTTAGATGTTTGTCTCTGTTTAGCTGCAAAACGGATTTAACTCCATCAGACCTGAAAGTCTACAAACTTTATTGTGCCAAATGATGAATAAGCCCGGAGTCAGAGATCATATCCTTCTATATGTTCACAGATCCTCCATCCCTCACATTCTTAGCAGATCAGCAGACTATCATATCCTTCTATATGTTCATAGATACCCCATTCTTTACACTCTCAGCAGATCCAGTTCCTACCAACAGATCATCATATCCCATATATTCATAGATCCTTAGTCCTTCCTATTCTCAGCAGATCCCATTCCTACTAACGGATCATCATATCCTTCTATATATCCATAGATCCTCCATCCTTCCCATTCTCAGCAGATTCTATTCCCACCAACAGACCATCATATCCTATATATTCATGGATCCCAGCCAGGACATTATCTGCATGGAGTTTGCAGGTTCTCCCTGTGTCTGCGTGGGTTTCCTCCCACATCCCAAAAACGTGCAGTTAAGTTAATTGGCTTCCCCCTAAAAATTGACCTTGGACTACATTAATGACATATGACTATAGTAGGGACATTAGATTGTGAG
>NC_092863.1:108117612-108118676 GCF_032062135.1 Pyxicephalus adspersus | reverse complement strand
CCTACCAACTAATCATCATATCCTTCTATATGTTCATAGATTCCTTGTCCTTCTCATTCTACACAGATCCCATTTCCACCAACAGACCATCATATGCTTTTATATATTTATAGATCCCCCATTCTTTGTAGATTCCATAGTCTGAAGGAGGTTTGGAAGAGACGACGATCCGTGCTATGATTTAGATTCCTCCAGTAGCCCCTCATTGTACTGTATCTCTGATGGCCTGGTCACTGGTCGGGCTGAGGTCCTTTTGGACAATCCTGATAAACAGGTCCTCATTCCACACTACAAACCTGTGCTGATCTCTCTATATAACACACCTATGCATATTCCTCTAAAACACACCTGGGGATTTGACTCCATCAGCCACCTAAATCCTTAATTTTCAGACTGCACATCGGACCCACACTGAGAGCTCTCCATCATACTGCTGTCTCTTGAGGTCTCTACATACATAGGGCTTTCCTGTGTCTCTGACCAATCTTGGTGGTGATGGGGGGCATCTCCGATACCATGCTGGTTGTAGAAGATAAAATTATTTATAACTATGGAAGAATGTGTGGAAAATGTGTCTCACATCCATTTCATAGCGCTAACATGTCAGCAGTCCCACAGCTGGTGTCTGTTTTCTGTAAATTGGTGTGAAATGCTCTTATAAGGACTGAGAGTGACTGCCACCGCTGGGGCCACACCCACACAAAAGGACCGATTATGTATAAGACCATTTCATCAGAGAAGACGCCATTTAACCCCTCTGAATATGAAGGATACAATTCTGTACTGTTCCCCTGACCCCCACCCCACACCTGGGGACTCCTGAAAACTGGGACACAGAGGAATAGATTTACCTGCATACTGTTCCTGTGATGAACACTGCACACCTGTGTATTGTACCTGTACTGTCCCGTGTACACCTTTGTATTGAACCTGTACTGTCCCCTTAACACCTGTGTATTGTACCTGTACTGTCCCCTCTACACCTGTGTTTTGTACTTGTACTGTCCCCTCTACACCTGTGTATTGTACTTGTACTGTCCCCTCTACACCTGTGTATTGTACTT
>NC_092863.1:108108301-108117603 GCF_032062135.1 Pyxicephalus adspersus | reverse complement strand
CTGTGTATTGTACTTGTACTGTCCCCTCTACACCTGTGTATTGTACTTGTACTGTCCCCTCTACACCTGTGTATTGTACTTGTACTGTCCCCTCTTCACCTGTGTATTGTGCCCTGTACACCTGTGTATTGTACATGTACTGTCCCCTTTACACCTGTGTATTGTGCCTGTCCCCTGTACACCTGTGTATTGTATCTGTATTGTCCCCTTTACACATGTGTATTGTGCCTGTCCCCTGTACACCTGTGTATTTTACCTGTACTGTCCCCGCTACACCTGTGTTTTGTACTTGTACTGTCCCCTGTACACCTGTGTATTGTACCGTACACCTGTGTATTGTACCTGTACTTTCCCCTTTACACCTGTGTATTGTACCTGTACTGTCCCCTGTACACGTGTGTATTGTGCCTGTCCCCTGTACACCTGTGTATTGTGCCTGTCCTCTGTACACCTGTGTTGTGTACCTGTACTGTCCCCTGTACACCTGTGTATTGTACTTGTACTGTCCCCTGTACACCTGTGTATTGGACCTGTACACCTGTGTATTGAACCTGTACTGTCCCATGTATACCTGTATAATACATCTGTGTGCTGATTCCTGTTTCTATGCTGATCTTTCTATATAACACATTTGAACTGATCTCTTATAACACACCTGTACTAATCTCTTTATATAACACACCTGTACATATTCCTGTATAAAACACCTGTACTGATCTCTCCATATAACCCACCTATACATATTCCTGTATACCCAACCTGTACTGGTCTCACTATATAACCCACCTGTACTAATCCCCATATACCACACCTGTACTGATCTCTCTATATAACCCACCTGTACTGAACCCTATATAACACACCTGTACTGATCTCTTTATATAACACACCTGTACATATTCCTGTATAACCCACCTTTACTGATCTTTCTATTTAACCCACCTGTACTGATCCCCATATAACACACCTGTAATGATCTCTCTATATAACACACCTGAACATATTCCTGTATAGCACACCTGTACTGATCCCTGTATAACACACCTGTGTTGATCTCCCTGTATCAGAGCAGAGAAGATGGTTATCCAGTGCACCCTCAATGCCCATGGTGGATGTGTTTTGTAGTACCTGTGTGTATTCCTATCCGGAGGCGGAGTTGTGTGCTGGGTCTGTGACGGATTTTGAATGTTCTTACAGCTTCGAGCAGTGCCAGCGACATTCTAGCGATTTCTCTTGCATGCAGCTTGCCGTTCCGTACCGGTAACCCTGATACCACCATATAGGCATCACCGATTGTCTCCACCTGCAGAGACAGAAAAGACATCTGTAAGTGGTGGTGGGGTATAGCGATTCAATATTAGTGGTGGGGTATCGTAGTACATAGCTTACTGTGGCAGTATTTGGTACAGCAGATTTTCAGCTTTGCGTTTCTCCTCCAGGTAGGCCTGCGTCCGCTCCTCCACCAATTTCTCCAAATTGTTTGCGTATTGCTCCATACGGGACAACAAATTATCCAGGATGCTGGTTGTCCCCTCCCTGCAAAACAATAAGTTGTCACTTCCTCGCCTGAGATTAAGGGTTACACTCCCTCATCTACCTGATATGTAAGGTATCTACCCCTTACAGGGATGTGCCATATGGCCCCAACCCCTTACTGGGATCATCCTGTCCCCTCCCCAGGATAAAAAATAGCACCTCTTCTCTTTTGGGGATGTAGGATATCATTTTTCCGTGGATGTAGGCCCTCACCTAATTACTGGTATGTAGGACAATACCCTTTTCCTGGGATAACACACAACCCCCTGCTCAGTACATAGACATCCACCCCTTTCCAGAATCTCAGATATTTCTGTTCCTCAGGATGTAGGATATCACCCCCGTCCAAGTAGTGTAGTACATCCCCCCTCCTCCCCCCATAATGTAAGATATCACCCCCTTTCCCCTGCAGCCTCTTACTTGTTGAACTTGCAGATGTACATCTTAATCTGGTTAAAGTCTGGACGGTCCAGGGGCTCCTCCGCCCAACATCGATCCATCAGAATTCCCAACTCCTCACTGTGACAGCTGGTGTCCACTGTGGGTCGAAAGAATGGACGCTGCCCATTCCTGACCTTCTGGACAATCTCTGGCGAGGGGACAGGGATGATAAATTTTATGTAGTCTGTGACTTCCAACAGTGAGAACAAAAACCCAGCTCACACAACATCACGCTATAATTCCCCACAAACATTGAAAGACCTCGTGGTTCTTGTCATTGGGAGATCTCGTGGCTCCTGTCATTGGGAGACCCCGTGGTTCCTGTCATTGGGAGACCCCGTGGTTCCTGTCATTGGGAGACCTTGTGGTTCCTGTCATTGGAACCTTGTGATTCCTGTCATTGAAAGACCTCATGGTTCCTGTTATTGGCAGACCTTGTGGTTCTTGTCATTGGGAGACCTCATAGTTCCTATCATTGGGAGACCTCATGCTTCCTGTCATTGGCAGACCTCGTGGTTCCTTTTATTGGGAGACTTCAGGGGTTCCTGTCCTTGGCTGACCTCGTTACTGTCGTTGGCAGACCTCTTGGTTCCTTTCCTTGGTTGACCTCGTGGTTCCTTTCCTTGGCTGAACCCGTGGTTCCTTTCCTTGGTTGACCTCATGGTTCCTGTCATTGGCAGACCTCATGGTTCCTGTCCTTGGTTGACCTTGTGGTTCCTGTCCTTGGAGGACCTTGTGGTTCCTGTCATTGGCAGACCTCATGGTTCCTGTCCTTGGTTGACCTTGTGGTTCCTGTCCTTGGAGGACCTTGTGGTTCCTGTCATTGGCAGACCTCGTGGTTCCTGTCCTTGGTTGACCTCATGGTTCCTGTCCTTGGAGGACCTTGTGGTTCCTGTCCTTGGAGGACCTTGTGGTTCCTGTCATTGGCAGACCTCATGGTTCCTGTCCTTGGTTGACCTTGTGGTTCCTGTCCTTGGAGGACCTTGTGGTTCCTGTCCTTGGAGGACCTTGTGGTTCCTGTCATTGGCAGACCTCATGGTTCCTGTCCTTGGTTGACCTTGTGGTTCCTGTCCTTGGAGGACCTTGTGGTTCCTGTCCTTGGAGGACCTTGTGGTTCCTGTCATTGGCAGACCTCATGGTTCCTGTCTAGGAACTCTACTCTGCCCTGTGTTTCCCCAGCAGGGAGATTATCTCACAAATCTGGCTGCCTTGAGACTTTAGTTTCTTCTTTGTCAGTTCCTTCTTAGTAGCTCAGTGCACCCACTAACCCCTGATGTCTTCTGCATTCTCTACCCACCCCACATCCACCAGTAACTGAACTCTCACACACAAGCAGATAGTTACCCTTGGGGCTAAGGTCCATGCCCTGGATGTAGAAGGCCCCATTCCTCAGTGCGATCTCCTGCAGTATGATACCAAAACTGTAGACATCACCCTTCTGTGTGCCCTGGGGGGGAGGTCTGGCCATCCTCAGGAGCTCCGGAGCTGTCCACAGCTTCTCTGTACAGGAAGAAGGACAATTCCCAGATATTCACACAATGCTGAGTGAATGAGTGTAAGATGTTATCGGGGTGAGAGAAAAGTTCAGTAATAATGTCCTTGGGGTGAGGAGAAATCTCCGTATTAATGGCCATGGGGTTAGGAGAAAACTACATGATACAATGCTATATGATGATGTGATGATCACATGATACAATGCTATATGATGATGTGATGATCACATGATACAATGCTATATGATGATGTAATGGCAGAACAGAATTTTGGACATTCACACCCACTGGCATACAAGGCATAAACATCGTCTGTATCACAGCTGGAGCGGAAGCTGGCCAATCCGTAGTCGGTGATCTTCAGCACAAAACGACTGTCCACCACACAGTTGGAGGATTTCAGGTTGCCGTGAGTGCCGATGATGCTGCGGTGCAGGAAACACATTCCCTGGACAAAGAGAAGGAGGAATGTTACAAACTCGGGACATCCCATGATGGTTAAAGGCCTCTGAAGATCACAAAAATGCCAGATGGCGCATGGTAAATCCATCCAACCATTACCACCATCACCTCTCCACCCACCACCATTACCACCACCAACACCCCCACCATGATTACCACCATCATCCCCCCCCCATCTACCACTATTACCACCATCACCTCCCCCACCCTCACCATCATTACCACCACCCCCACCATTAATACCACCATCATTACCATCCCCCACCCCCACCATCATCCTCCCAGCCCTACTATCGTTACCATTATTAGGCCCCCACCCCACCATCAGGCAGGGGGGTTCCTGAAGAATGTTTAGTCTGCAGTGCAGAGTGATAGATGAAGAAATCAGGAGGAGCTCCGCATACCTCCCAGGATGTTTTTGACAATCTGACCTCTCTAGAGATGTCTGGAGGGGAATAGGGGTCTTTTTTATTTCCAAGAGCACCTGTCACTGCTAGTATTTGTCCCATCATTCCACACAATGGTCATCTTGAGTTGTCTGCTGATAATTATAATGCTGGGGTGTAATATGGGAGGGATTATAAAATGACATTATCTTGAGGACGCTGGTAGATTTGTCATCACAGATTGTAGGACGGGAGGCTCTGGGGAGCCCGCAGACATCGTTGGTACTCCATACAACTAAAGACATGCTGGTTCTAGATGGATTATATCCAGCTACTCATAAACATAGACATAGCACCAGATATAAAGTCTACAGAATAGGGGGCAGTATACCCCGGGTGTTACCCCCCCCTGTCACCCAGCATGAGCACTCCCCCTAGTGTTAGCACTTCTTCCAGCCATTATCTCTTCTCACCTTTACAATGTCATTAATCAGTGAGTTCCGGAACATCCAATCCAGGTTGATGCTGTCATTTTCCAAGATGTCCTACAAAGGGGAAACACAAATCAAATCCTCATATTCCTTCCATCATTCAAAAATATACAACCCAGCATCATTATCACCGCCCCCCAACATAACCCACCCACCACCAATATTACCACCCCACACAATCACCCTTCCACCCATCATCATTACCATTATCACCCCCACCATCATTACCACCATCACCTCTCCACCCCCACCATCATAACCACCATCACCTCCCCCCCCCACCATCACCCCCCACTATCATTACTATCACCCCCCCCATCTACCACTAATACCACCATCACCTTCCCCACCCTCACCATCATTACCACCACCCCCACCATTATTACCACCATCATTACCATCCCATTCACCATTCAAAAATATACTGAGGAATGAACTGATTGATGTGACCGCTCTACAGCACTATTGTATATGTCAGAGCTATATAAATGTATAATAATAGTGTGTGACTGTGTGGGGACATTAGAGTGTCAGCTCCTCTGTACAGAGACTGATGGGACTGGCTCAGTGTTCTCTATACAGCACTATGGTTTATATCAGAGCTATATAAATGTATAATAATAGTGTGTGACCGTGGGGGGACATTAGAGTGTCAGCTCCTCTGTACAGAGACTGATGGGAGTGGCTCAGTGTTCTCTATACAGCACTATGGTATATGTCAGAGCTATATCAATGTATAATAATATTGTGTGACTGTGGGGGGACATTAGAGTGTCAGCTCCCGTGGTACAGAGACTCATATAAATGGCTTTCATATTTCAATCCTATATGTGATTTGGTATATCCCACAAGATTTCACCTGCAAGCTGCCCCTGGGACAATACTCTGTGACAATACAAATATTTGGAGGGTCTATACAAGCCCCCAGAAATCGGGTTAGGTGATTGAACTGGACATCCCTCATCTGAAAGAGAGAAGAACAAGGACACAATGTTATGATTCTGAGAACAACAAACACTAAAAAATGTTATTGGTGGATCTGTATTTCTCTAGGTCCACTTTTTGTTTATTGGTAAAACCCTACAAACATCAATGTTTTTTTTTAAGCATAAATACATATTTATGTATATACAAAAAATAGAAATGGGTATAAATTAAAAACTGAATATATCAGCACATGTGGGTAGCCAAACTAATTGAACAATTTCTAAAAAAACTCCCCACTTACATTATTCCCGAAGGTCAAGAAGCGTTCCCGTCACGCTATGCATGCAGCTCTTTTACAAAAATCCTGCTATTTAAAAATCTATAGTGTGACCAAGAAATGGAAAGGAAAAGTCGCACACCCACAGACTGGCAGTTCACACGTGGGGATCCTAATGTTCCTCCACATCCTCATCCAGGTGCCCCAAGGCATCCGGCCTTTCTATAGTCCCAGAATTTTCCCCACCACCTGCAGAATATCACTTACCTCCACCTCGACAGGGAGGACTTTTCCATGTAGGGAAACCTGGCACCGTGCATTCCGAGTGTAATACTGGACTACTACGCTAACTAGAAGAAGTGTGTCAAAATCATAATCCCGACGGATCTGGAATGCTCCATATACCCATTCATAACTCTTTTGATAGAGGAAAGGGGTACCCAGGGCCCTTCCCACCCTTTTATAGACCTCTATGTCTATGTCTGGAGGAGAAAATGGTCTACGGTTTCTACAGACCCCAAGCATTCCATGCTCAGACAAAACGTGTCCTCTAGGGGGTGCTTCTCCCAGACTCCTCTAACATATTTCTCTAACATATTTCTCTAGGTGACCACACGTTCCTCTGATAGACCTTTACTTCCACAGGGTGACTCCATCCACTTCTGGTACACCTGTATCTGTCTAGGGTCACCATGCCCACTTTAGTAGACCCATCTTGCCATCTTCCATGTTTACTTCTTCCTGGCATTAGGAATGGTACAGCTCCTACTGGTAGACCTTTGGACCATACTAGAAGACTTTGCTCTATGATAACCTGTGCAATATTCCATCAGATTTGGAATATTTTACTTTGAGCTGCTAGATAACCAACAGGAGAAGACAAAGTTTGCTGGTTCCACCCTTTCAGTTGTGGTAGACCACACCACATACAACACAACCAATAAAGCCATAATTATTTCTAACATAACGGTATTTGTATTGGAAAATCACATCCAATATTAATAACCCACCATCTGTAGGGGAAATGTACAAAACTATTGGTTGGCCACAACACCAACCCATGCCGGCTGTTACTGGAAGAAGTGCTGGACTACATTCAATACCAGGAGATGGCAGCTGGAAGACATCTATACATAAAGGGAGAACCGTAAAGGACAACATCGGGTAGACCACCATCATTACAAGGCCCATCACTACATGGCCCCTCATTACATGGCCCATCACTGAAAGGTTCATCATTACATGGCCCATCACTGGAAGGTTCATTATTACATTGCCCATTATTGGAGGGCCCATCATTACAATGCCCATCATTACATTGCCTGTCATTGGAGGGCCCATCATTACATTGCCCATCATTACAAGGCCCATCACTGGAAAGTTCATAGTTACATGGCCCATCATTACAAGACCCATCAATGGAAGGTTCATCATTACATGGCCCACCATTACAAGGCCCATCATTACATTGCCCATAATTACAAGACCCATCACTGGAAGGTTTGTTATTACATGTCTCATTATTACATGGCCCATCACTGGAAGGTTCATTATTACATCGCCCATTATTGGAGGGCCCATCATTACAATGCCTATCATTACATTGCCTATCATTGGAGGGCCCATCATTACATGGCCCATCATTACATGGCCCATCATTACAAGGCCCATCATTACTTTGTCTATCATTGGAGGGCCCATCATAACATTGCCCATCTTTACAAGGCCCATCACTGGAAGGCACATTATTACATAGCTTATCATTACAAGGCCCATCACTGGAAGGTTTATCATTACATTGCCCATCGTTGGAAAGCCCATCATTACATTGCCCATCATTACAATTGGCTAATCATTGTAAGCCTCCTTATTACAAGGTCCATTGACATCATACTTACATGTTTCAGCTCAAACAGAACTTGTCTGGTCAGCTCAATGCGTTTCTTATTGACGTGTTTAATGGCCACCACGTTTCCCTGTAAGGAAAGAAAAGTCTGGTAAGAACCTGCTGAGGAACATGAAATAAGGGGAAGATGCTACTTGTAAATCTCAATACCTTGAAGAGTCCGGTGTTTGCGAAGATTTGGTATTTCCCATGAGCGGTTATCAGAGAACCATAACTGGAGCCTCTCTAGGACAGAGCGAGACTGTCACACACAGAGCGAGACTGTCACACACAGAACAACAAACTATTACCGAGAAAACACAGACATGGAAGGCTGTCTTCCACCTCCAATATTAATGCAAGGAAAACATTAGAGAATATGGGGCTAAGAACTATCCATCAGGAGCCCAAAATAGCTTCTTTACGTTTGCCAGCTTCAGATAAACTACATTCAGATAGAGTTCTATGACCAGATTAAGTTCTATACCAACCTTTAGCTCTATGACTAGATGGAGCTCTATATCCAGATTAAGTTCTATATCCAGATTGAGCTCTATGATCAGATTGAGCTCTATGATCAGATTGAGTTCTTTATCCAGATTGAGTTCTATCACCAGATTGTGGTCTATCCTTGTTCCTGTTCATGGGACAATGAATAAGATGCCCCCTTTCTCCTCATCTCTATGTGATTCTGCATGTTAATTGATGATATGTAGAACAGGAGACAAGGAAATACAAAACTTGTAAGAGGAACCATGTGGAAGATGGGGGACACCATAGCCAATAAATGTCACGTGGAGGTGGAGGAATCCTTCAAGTCTTGTTTTATCACATGATGTGTATATAAAAAGGGATAACATTTCATTCCTGTACCATAATTAGAGAAGCAGCATGGAATAATGACATGAGGAGGAAAACATGACAGGCATAGAGAGGAATGGAAGGAGAAAAGGGAGCACCTAGACATAGGTTCAGGAGAACACAAGGGAAAGCTGAAATGGAGCACAGCAGATAAATGAGAGAAAAGTATGGAAAGACCAATGAGAGATGGACCCATAGAAAGGAATAAGAAGACCATGCAGGGTGATGGGAAGAGCTACAAAGAGGAACAAGAAGAAAAATGATGGAGATGGTGGGATTTTACAGCTTAATAAGAAGATCAATGGGACAGATGAAGCTACAGTCAGGATCGGAGGAGCTATAGCAAGGAATAAAAAAAATTACTGGTGTAGTTGCAATAAACTTACAGAGGACAGGGAGATACTGAAAAAATGAATGGAGCTTCAATAATAAAACTGATGGGGAAGATAGGAGGAGCTATAGGGAGGAATGGGAGCACCTATGGAAAATATATCGGAGGAGCTACATTGAGGAGGGGACCTATGGGACCGATTGTGGTAACTA
>NC_092863.1:108104119-108104693 GCF_032062135.1 Pyxicephalus adspersus | reverse complement strand
TATAATCCCTGCACCGCCCTGTATAATCCTTGCACCGCCCTGTATAATCCTTGCACCACCCTGTATAATCCTTGCAGCTCCCCGTATAATCCCTGTACCTCCCAGTATAATCCCTGCACCTCCCTGTATAATCTCTGCACCTCCCTGTATAATCCCTGTATAATCCCTGCACTACTCTGTATAATACCTGCACTGCACTGTATAATTCCTTTAACACCCAGTATAATCCCTGCACCACTCTGTATAATCCCTGCACCGACCTGTATAATTCCTGCACCGGCCTGTATAATCCCAGCAACTCCCTGTATAATCCCTGCACTGCCCTGTATAATCCCTGCACTGCCCTATATAATCCTTGCACCGCCCTGTATAATCCCTGCACCGCCCTGTATATTCCCTGCACTGCTCTGTATAATCCTTGCAGCTCCCTGTATAATCCCTGTACCTCCTAGTACAATCCCTGCACCTCCCTGTATAATCTCTGCACCTCCCTGTATAATCCCTGCACCGACCTGTATAATCCTTGCACCGCTCTGTATAATCCCTGCAGCTCCCTGTATAATCCCTGCACTGC
>NC_092863.1:108103424-108104114 GCF_032062135.1 Pyxicephalus adspersus | reverse complement strand
TATAATCCCTGCACCGCCCTGTATAATCCCTGCACTGCTCTGTATAATCCTTGCACCGCCCTGTATAATCTCTGCACCTCCCTGTATAATCCCTGTATAATCCCTGCACCGTCCTGCATTATCTCTGCACCTCCCAGTATAATCCTTGCACCACCCTGTATAATGCAGCTCCCTGTACAATCCCTGCACCTCCCTGTATAATCCCTGCACCGACCTGTATAATTCCTGCACCGTCCTGCATTATCTCTGCACCTCCCAGTATAATCCCTGCACCTCCCTGTATAATCCCTGCACCGCCCTGTATAATCCCTGCACTGCTCTGTATAATCCTTGCACCGCCCAGTATATTTCCTGCACCTCCCAGTATAATCCCAGCACCGCCCTGTATAATCTCTGCACCTCCCTGTATAATCCCTGCACTGTCCTGCATTATCCCTGCACCTCCCAGTATAATCCTTGCACCTCCCATTATAATCCCTGCACCACCCTGTAAAATCTCTGTACCTCCCAGTATATTCTCTGCACCTTCCTGTATAATACCTGCACCGCCCTGTATAATTCCTTTAACGCCCTGTATAATCCCTGCACCACTCTGTATAATCCCTGCACCACTCTGTATAATCCCTGCACCGCCCTGTATAATCCCTGCACCGCCCTTTATAATCCCTGCACCACTCTGTATAATCCCTG
>NC_092863.1:108088947-108103413 GCF_032062135.1 Pyxicephalus adspersus | reverse complement strand
ATCCCTGCACCGCCCTGTATAATCCCTGCACTGCTCTGTATAATCCTTGCACCGCCCTGTATAATCTCTGCACCTCCCTGTATAATCCCTGCACCGTCCTGCATTATCCCTGCACCTCCCAGTATAATCCTTGCACCGCCCTGTATAATCCTTGCACCACCCTGTATAATCCTTGCAGCTCCCTGTATAATCCCTGTACCTCCTAGTACAATCCTTGCACCTCCCTGTATAATCTCTGCACCTCCCTGTATAATCCCTGCACCGACCTGTATAATTCCTGCACCGACCTGTAAAATCCCTGCAGCTCCCTGTATAATCCCTGCACTGCCCTGTATAATCCTTGCACCGCTCTGTATATTCCCTGCACCGCCCTGTATAATTCCTTTAACACCCAGTATAATCCCTGCACCACTCTGTATAATTCCTGCACCGCCCTGTATAATACCTGCACCGTCCTTTAACGCCCTGTATAATCCCTGCACCACCCTGTATAATCCCTGCACCACCCTGTATAATCCCAGCACTGCCCTGTATAATTCCTTTACCGCCCTGTATAATCCCTGCACGGCCCTGTATAATCCCTGCACTGCCCTGTATAATCCCTGCACTGCCTTGTGTAATACCTGCACCACCCAACATGAAATCTTCTCCATCGTTAGGATCATCCAATTACTCCCCAGTATAGCCAATCACCACCCAGTATAATCCCCTCACATAGTTCAGTCCATACACTGACCTCATTATAATGATGCTGGCCATCCCGAAGATAAGTAAGGTCAGCCCGGCACCTAGGGCCACCATGGCCAATGTGGACAGAGGAGCTAAAACAGACAGAAGAGTCAGCAGTGATGATGGAAGTGAGCTGAGACCAAAGTACAAACATGTCACTTACTCTTTACACAACTCGGGTCCTCCGTGTCAAACACACAGGGTGGGCTGTCCAGTGGGGGGGCTCCTTTCAGCCACATTATGGGGGTCCCTGTCCAGTTCATCTGCTTAGTTATTCCATCATAATATCCAGTAATCTATAAAATGAGAAGCCGGAAACAAGAAGATGATTGGATGGTCTTATAACAAGTGATGAATTGATTCACCAAAACTGGCACCCAGGAATGGTGGGGACCGAAACAGCCGACTGACCAGCGGTGACACCATTGTAATGGAGGCACCACCTGTATCCCGGAATAGAAGACGCAGCCATACAGCCAATCATATCATTGCTGATAAAAAAACAGAACAGCACCAAGAGTCTACCCTCATCCAAAGATATACACTGGAATGTAAGCTTCTCTGTACAGCACTGTGGTATATGTCAGAGCTATATAAATGTGGGGGGACATTAGAGTGTCAGCTCCTCTGTACAGAGACTGATGGGACTGGCTCAGTGTTCTCTACAGCACTGCGGTATATGTCAGAGCTATATAAATGTATAATATTAGTGTGTGACTGTGGGGGACATTAGATTGTCAGCTCTTCTGTACGGAGGATTCCCTGTATGTCACCATGTTATTACTGGAAATATTGACCCTTGCAAAGTTTAGGGTATAACCATGCTGGAAGGTGCAAACCCTGGGGCCCCTAAGGTCAGACTGCACATATGGATAGGAAAGGGCCCCGGGCCCTGGGGTGGGTGAATGTCTTGCTGTTCAGTAAAGTGATCTGGAAATACAGAAAAGCAGCCAATTTCCATCTGACAGAGGCCTGGGTGTCCCTGGAAGAGGCTGTTATATGAGAAGCAGCAGCTGGAGGGTCTGTGGGGAGGAGGGGGTCTTATCACTGGAATGGTCAGAATACCAGAAACATTAACCCCTTCCATGGCCACACTCACACAAGTCAGCCACCGTGGTGCATACTCCATGCAGACATCATATATTCTGTATATTGTCCTTATATATACTGTAAATGTATAGACTGCATTGTATAGGCATCACTCCTACTCCATGCAGTATATTGTACATACACCCCTATATATATATAACATAGAAACCTCCCTATATATAACACGGAACCCCCTGTATAAACCATGGAACCCCCATATATTTAACCCTATGCTTTATATCCCTGATCCCCAATATGCATCGTGTATCACCCCCCCCCCACACACACACACACATATTATTATCTATTATTATCTCTAATGGAGGAGAGATTGAGGGATTTCTGGTCAGGAGCAGACATGGGGTAACATTGGGGGCTATGTAGCAATAGGGACAGCAGGTTCCCTGGGCAGCAGGCGACATGTTGGGGATTTTCGGTACAGATGTGGGGTCCCTAATGTTATAGGTGTGCAGGTCTGACTGAGGAGCCCCCATTGGCTGTAATAAACATCTGTTCTATTCACCTGTAACACCCCAAATTTTACACCACAAGAAAAAAATAAATGCTGTGATTTCACTTGTTTAACAGTCACACTGTTCCCAAGCACTTTCCTGACTCTGAAACCCTCTGACTATCCCTGCTCATGTACCCCAATGGCCCCCGACATCCCTATTCCTGGGTGAGGAATGTTATCACCTCTGTATTAGGATTTTCTTGATGGATAATGAAGATCCTCATATAGGATGTAAGGTGATCAGGACCCCATAATGCACAATTTATTATTATTATCTGTATGGCACAGTGCTATGGGGGTCACATACAATGATAAATATAACCAGAGACTGCTCATGGATAAATTCCTCTGATCTCACCTCAAACAGACCACTGTCATGGTCAGCCATCGCCCAGAGATCAAAGTCTGTTTTCCGATCGTTGCTTTTATCCATGCTGACTGTGCCCGTTATACCTGTGGAGGAGAAGACATGAAAATCTCCCAGAATCCCCAGCGTGATCACTGATTTTTGTTTGCTCATTATTGTGTACAGAAGATTTCCCTAGATAGGGACACAACATGGGAGCCAGGCTGGGGTTCTATGACAAAGACCTGTTCATTAAATGACCCCCTGCACACCTGGGATCACCAAGGTGGCACTTCAAGCCTTTAAAAATTCTCACAGGGAGGCATTGAAGGAAAAAGAACAAAGCCATGCTGACCAGAGGGTCCCTGAGTTCAGAAATGAAGGATGAAGTACACTGAACGAACCATGAAGGCCCTGAAACAACAACTCATCTTCACAAATGGGCCATCTATACTGATCTCTCCAGGAAATCATCAGAAAACCTTGAGCCCCACCCCCGAGGAACCACCTACAGAAACAGAACACACTAAGCACTTCCCTCCAGCAACCATCTATAGCAGGGGTGTCACACTCTAGCCCACCAGGTCATTTTGTTTGGCCCCCGGAGGATTTAGGAAAATAAATGGCATCTGGCCCGCCTGCCCGCCAATGCCTTCTGCAGCAAGTGATGCCGCTACCACAACTCACGGCATCACTCGCGTCTATGGAACAGCTATCTGCCTATGCCGCTGCACATTGGGCTGTTCCATAGAGCCAAGTAATGATGGGAATTGTAGTCCAAGCATTACTTGTCTTCTGTTTCTCTTCTGAGACCCGTCGCTATTCCTAGCCGGAGAAATAAAATGACTCAGATCTGCAGGAAACAAAACATAAAGTCCAAGGTAATCATCCGTGTGAAACCATCAATAAGAGATGTCACTCTTCTCTGTCTCTTTTGTAAATAACTTTCTTTTTCTTTTCTAACAAAAGTTGTGAAGATATCAGATCTGAGCACATCATTCATACATGTGTAACATTCATTTCATTATTTGCTGTCAATTCATTATTAACATTCATGCCATCTTTATTCGAATCTATTCAAGAACTCTAGCTAGGGGCCAATTAGTGCTTACATTGCATTGCCAAGTATTTTCTTGTCCCAGATTGCATGTTTAGCAATACCTCTTTGTTTCCATATAAAAATAATAACTTCCCATTTTTTAAATAAATTTCAAGTTTGGCCCCTGGTCTAAGTTTTTAATTTCGGCCCTCTGTGTATTTGAGTTTGACACCCCTGATCTATAGAAACACAGAATACAATGAGATCTGGCCTACAGGAACCATCTACAGAACTAGAACTTACTGAGATCTGCCCCACTGGAACCATCTATAGGTAAAACTCACTGACCCCACCCCTGAGGAACCTTCAACAGAAACAGTTGAAGCACACTGAGCACTTCCCTGCAGGAACCATCTAAAGTGATGGAACTTACTGAGCTCTGCCCCCAAGGAACCATCTACAGAGATATCACACACTAAGCTCTTCCCCATAGGAACCATGTACAAAGACAAAACACACTGATCCCAAGGAACAATTACCAGATACAGAACATGTACGGCTCTGCCCCCTCCCAGGAACCATCTACAGAAGTAAACCACACTGAGCTCCTCCCCCGAGGAACAATCTAAATAGACTGAAGACGTTAAACTCTGCCCCCGAGGAGCCATCTACAGATACAGAACGCACTGAGCCCTGCACTCATTATGTACAATTTGTATCAGACAATTTGTGAACTAAAAAAAAGTCAAAAGCAAAACATTTGTGATATCATTGTGCCAGAAGAAACCAGCAATAGGGTGTGCATTCATAGCGGTGCTCTGTCATCATTATCCTCAGGGGCAGTGCAGTGATGTGCAGATGGGTAAATGACCAGTAAATAATAATGATTAGAAGAGGATAGTGCTGACCCGGCATAGTGCGGTCCTGGATCTTCTGTACAATCCGTATGCCATCTTTCTGGGATCCACCCTCCCGCAGCGTCTCATTCAGAGCATAAGCATACAGTAGTACTCCATCATAGAAGCACCCCGCAATCAGGTTTTTCTGTGAGGACAAGGAGACATCAGATTATTCTTATAGAATATAAAAATACAAATATTTATTCATCATGTTGGTTCCTCTCGTCCTGTGAGCTGGGGGTAATTCTCAGTATATGTTCTTATTCTGTATGTATGGACTCTGCACAGTGCCACTTCTTTTGTCCTGTGCGCTAGGTATAATTCTCATTATCTGTTCTGGTAGGTTGTGGGTGGACCTAGATTGCCAAGTGGGTAGTATTGATGGATGGGGGTAATTATGGGTGGGTGACTTACCAGAGAATAATTGAGGTTGACCCCAAACTCCTCCTTGCTGCGTTGGATGAGATTTCTCTGGAAGGTGAGGTATTCAGGATTCTGAGGCTCATGGTAGGTGATCACCAGCACAGTCTGCAGGAAGAACACATAGATAGAGGGATGCAGTGGAAGGTGGGGGGGTAAAGGGGTTGTTTTTTCTTTGTGATTTCTAGTGCCCTGGGCCTGAACACTGCGGGATCCCTCAACACTCATGGAAAGCACAGCGTCCTCTTTGTAATGGTGAGATCCCCTGTTAGGTTGAAAGACATTTGGATGAGGTGCCCCACATCTCAGAGGCATCTGAATACATGTGAAATATGGGACATCTTACAGCCTTGGAGTACCACCTGTGCCTTAAACCAGTCTGCCTATAGAATTCAGAGGGCGGACCATGGGGAGGAAATGACCCGCCCCCGGGGAACCTGTCCAGTCTTCCCTGTAAAGAGGCAGATTGGAGTAGGAGGCTCCCTTTGTGAAGAAATGTTTGGGATTGGAAGGTTTTGTCTAATGACCAGCTGTCCAGAAGAGGCGTGGTAGGGAAATTCTAAATTTCTGAGACACAGATCTTATGAATTCGGTTAGGGATAAGGCGTGATTGGCTTTGAGTCTCCAGTCATGGCCCCACCAGGACCTCACATGGTCAGAGTTTAGGAGCCCCATTCTCAGACTCAGAGATATCTGGACATTTCACTTATTCCGATGTAACTTCTACTTATCTGCTCGTACAAAGCGCAGACTTCCTTTATCAGATGTTTGTATTAGGAGCGATGACTCGGCTTCTCTCACCAGATTAATAATGGTGGAGCGTGCCAGACTCCGAGATGGGGTGGGGGGTAGATTGTTTGAGATGATGAAAAGAAAATGTGAAATTTTGTCTCGTGTGCACATTTATAGCTGCAACAGCTGTACGTGGAGAGGCTGCTGTAAAAACATTTGGAAATAAAATACCCCCAAAGCACCCGGCACCAGCAACATGTCAGGGACACCCAAGAGGCCAGATAACAAACAACAAGTCGCCAACAAGTTGTGTTTATGATAGGAAGTCTAAGGTTATCCTTGTACCCACTATTAGTAAAGGGGAATGAAAACAGTTTCCTGATTTTTTATCATTGTAATAGTGATTATTAATAATATTATTGTTATTAGTAATGTATTACTTAACATATTAATGAATAATAATAACATGGGATTTCAAGAGCACCATGAGATAGCTTTCTCTGCTTTAAAGTGTAACTGAACCGGTCATATTTACCATTCCTCGTTCCTTCAAAGGCTGCCGCCATCTTCTTCCTTTTTTCTTCCTGGAGATGATCTTCAGCCATCTTGATTGGCCAGGCCAGGATGACATAACTTCCATGCAGGAGTTTATTCGTTTCCAGTGTGCACAGTAGGAGCCGGGATTGCTAGGTATCCTGGCAACCTAAGGATTCACTGCCTCGAAAAAAAGGGCAAGTCAATGGTTTGGACTGGGGAAGTACTCAAATGGGGGAGGAAACTGGTGCCCCTCAGGGGAGGGATTTCTGGAAGGGGAGGTGTCTCTGCTTTGGGGTAGACAAAAAGAGTTAAATTGAGGGATTACTACCCTAGAAGGGGAAGAGTCACTACATTTTACTTGCTTCAGTTACTATCCACTAATAACCCCCCCCCCCCCATGCCCACTGTCCAGCAGGGGTCGCCACTGATAAGCATGCTTTGAAATTCTTAGTTACCTGTAAGTCATGCTGATCCTGTGTTTGAAATCTTTGAGTCTCAAACCTGCAACAAGTATTCTAATCAGGGGTTGTCACATCATGACATCATGTTTGTTTAGGTTTGGCTTTTGTTCAGCAGACCCAGAACAAGCATGCAGCCAGTAAAGGTTACGGTCAGAGCTTTGTATTCTCTCCCTACAGGTTCTCTTCAATTCTAGTTCCAGCCAGACATCCCCTCCAGGGCAGACAGTTGTTAATTCCCAGCATGTGAGTGTTGGTCATGATGGGACCTGAGATATATGAACTCCACATTGACTGGGATCATGTGTCATGTCTGTGGCCTTTCAGATGACTATCAGCTTTTTCATAAACATCAAACTCACATCTGAAGGCTGCAACAAACTCCTCCAAGATCCAGACAAGCAGATGGTGCCAGCCGATGCCTTAGCCAATGACCAGCATGGCCACTTTCTGCAGGATCTGTCTGCTGTCCATGGGAAATTATAAAAGGATTCTGATCCCAAATGAACAAATTGTATTTCAGCTTCCTAAAACTAAATTTTTGATAAAGCTCATAGAGGTCACAAACTCTGCTGTCCATGGAGATGGGGAACCTACAAGATCCTACTGGAGAACCCTAAAAGAGGACTCTACAAAAGCACCCTACAATAGGATCATACAAGGGGATCCTACCAGAGGATCCTACAAGAGGATCCCACAAAAGACTCTACCAGAGAACCCTACAAGAAGATTGAACAAGAGGACCCTACAAGAAGATCCCAGAAGAGAACCCTACAAGAAGATCCTAGCAGAGGACCCTACAAGAAGATCCTACAAGAGGACCCTACAAGAAGATCCTAGAAGAGAACCCTACAAGAAAATCCTAGAAGAGAACCCTACAAGAAGATCCTAGCAGAGTACCCTACAAGAAGATCCTACAAGAGGACCCTACAAGAAGATGCTACAAGAGGACAGACCCTAGAATAAGACCCTACAAGAGGACCCTACAAGAAGACCCTACAAAAAGATCCTACAAGACAATCTGCTGTGCTTTATCTATTGACAATGAGAACAGTGAACAAACTGCCCCTAGTAGAGCCTCTACCATGAGAAGATAGGGATCATCCTGGCGAGTTATTGGCAGATATAGAAGAGCTCTGCACAGATCTAAGGACCTCACCTTAAAGGCCTCCATCAGTTCCTCTTCATGGGTCTGGTTGGTCTGCCACGGTTTGTTGGCATCCCGACTTCCATCGGCACGGAGACTTTCACCAAACACATCCACATAGAAGAAGACGTAATCACCATTGGTCAGCTTCTCCTTTTGGGCCTGTAGCATGATCTTATGTAGCATATCCAGGGGGCCACAGATGTAGATAACTGTGAGGAGAGCAGAGAAGGTTAGAGGAAAGACCACAGCCGATCCACAACCAACACAACATCAAACAGTACAAACATTGCATATTTCCCTTCCC
Source organism: Pyxicephalus adspersus (assembly GCF_032062135.1). Classification (NCBI taxonomy): domain Eukaryota; kingdom Metazoa; phylum Chordata; class Amphibia; order Anura; family Pyxicephalidae; genus Pyxicephalus; species Pyxicephalus adspersus. The sequence continues at coordinate 108,095,196 of NC_092863.1, read as the reverse complement.
CCAAATTTCTATTTTTTTTTATTCTGAAAAAGCAAAACGTGAATAACCACATTTATGATGAAACCACACGTTTCATCATAAATATTTTACACAGTTACACCATTACCTCTAGGGAAGGGTTCACTTTCTTGTGAAGCTCTGCAGGGCCACAATGTTTCTTGAGGACATTAAGGGGACATCCTGGGGGTCATTACTGAATGGGTGGTGAAGACTCCTTGCATTGGATTTTCTCCTCCTAATTAGAAGCAGGTGGGGAGGAGATAGAGGGCCAGGGGTCAGGGTGTTCTTGTGTTAGTGAGCAGTTATCCTCATTTGGTAGACCCATCACCAATAGCATGTAGGCCTTTCATTGTGTGAGACCCTCTAATCCAAAACTTCTCAACCAGGGTTCCTCCAGAGGTTGCTGGGGGTTCCTTGAGCAATGAGCACTTTGTCCCTCTCAGATCAGTGTAACGTTGTGTCATTCTTCCTACTGGCCACCACACTAATGTACTGCAAGGTGTGGATATAATAATTATAGCCGGGGTTCTCTGAGACCTGAATGTTTTTTTTTAGGGAAGTTTGAAAATCACTGTTCTAATCTAATGCTAGTTGTGTAGCACAATGTGAGTGCTCAGGGCTCCCATAGCCATCCTCAAGAATGGCTATTACTGGACATTACTGGAAGGTCCAGGAAGTACAGACCCCTCAACCTGGTGAATATTCTATGGAGAAGACAGGGTTCATGTAGTTCCTGTGTGCAGTACTCAAACAATTATTGTCACTAAATACAAACCTGTGAGAGGGAGAACTGATGAAAGCTATTATAGGGTAGTGACCATACCTACCTGACAAGGTAAGTTGCATCTACTTGATGGAAAATCCTCCAACTGGAGTGTTATCTCATTGTCTGAGGGCAGCATGATTCTCTCTGGAGAGACAAAGGAGTGCCAAATCAAGGACAAAGAGGTAAAGATCTGACACCTGAGGGGCAGGAGAGACCCTGATTATGGACCAGGAGGTGAAGCTCTGACACCTGAGGGACAGGGGAGACCCTAAATATGGACCAGGAGGTGAAGCTTTGACACCAGAGGGACAGGAGAGGCCTTGACTATGGACCAGAAGGTGAAGCTCTGACTCCTGAGGGACAGGGGAGGCCCTGAGTATGGACCAGAAGGTGAAGCTCTGACACCTGAGGGATAGGAGAAGCCCTTAGTGTGGACCAGGAAGTGACTCCCTGACATCTAAGGGACAGGAGAGACCTTGACTATGGACCAGAAGGTGAAGCTCTGACACCTGAGGGACAAGAGAGGCCCTGAATATGGACCAGTAGATGACGCTCTGACGCCTGAGGGACAGGAGAGGCCTTGAGTCTGGACCAGGAGGTTAAGCTTTGACACCTGAGGGTCAGGAGAGACCTTAAATTTGAACCAGGATGTGAAGCTCTGACACCTGAGGGTCAGGAGAGGTCCTGAGTATGGACCAGAGGGTGAAGCTCAGACACCTGAGGGACAGGAGAGGCCCTGAGTATGGACAAGGAGGTGACTCACTGACACCTTAGGGACAGGGGAGGCCCTGGGTATGGACCAGGAGGTGACTCTCTGACACCTAAGGGGCAGGAGAGGTCTTGAGTATGAACAAGTAGGTGAAGCTCTGCCACCTGAGGGACAGGAGAGGTGCTGAGTATGGATAAGGAGGTGAAGCTCTGACACCTGAGGGGCAGGAGAGGCCCTTAATATAGACCAGGAGGTGAAGCTCTGACACCTAAAGGGACAGGAGAGGCCCTGAGTACGGACCAGAAGGTGAAGCTCTGACACCTGAGGGACAGTAGAGGCCCTTAGTGTGGACCAGGAGGTGACTCTCTGACACCTAAGGGACAGGAGAGGTCTTGAGTATGGACAAGTAGGTGAAGCTCTTACACCTGAGGGACAAAAGAGGCCCTGAGTATGGATAAGGAGGTAAAGCTTGGACACCTGAGGGTCAGGAGAAGCCTTAAATATGGACCAGAAGGTGAAGCTCTGACACTTGAGGGACAGGAGAGGTCCTTAGTATGGACCAGGAAGTGACTTTCTGACACCTGAAGGACAGGAGAGGCCCTTAATATAGACCAGAAGGTGAAGCTCTGACACCTTAGGGACAGGGGAGGCCCTGAGTATGGACCAGTAGGTGACTCTCTGACACCTAAGGGACTGGAGAGGTTTTGGGTATGAACAAGTAGTTGAAGCTCTGCTACCTGAGGGACAGGAGAGGTCTTGAGTATGGATCAGGAGTTGACGCTCTTCCACCTGAGGGACAGGAGAGGTCCTGAGTATGGATAAGGAGGTGAAACCTTGACACCAGAGGGACAGGAGAAGCCCTGAGTATGGACCAGGAGGTGAAGCTCTGACACCTGAGGGACAGGAGAGGTCCTGAGTTTGGACCAGAGGGTGAAGCTCTTCTACTTGAGGGACAGGAGAAGCCCTGGGTATGGACCAGGAGGTGACTCTCTGACACCTAAGGGACAGGAGAGGTCTTGAGTATAGACAAGTAGGTGAGGCTCTGACACCTTAGGGACAAAAGAGGCCCTGAATATGGACTAGGAGGTGACACTCTGACACCTGAGGGACAGGAGAGGCCTTAAATATGGACAAGGAGGTGAAGCTCCGACTCCTGAGGGTCAGGAGAGGGTTCATGTAGTTCCTGTGTGCAGTACTCAAACAATTATTGTCACTAAATACAAACCTGTGAGAGGGAGAACTGATGAAAGCTATTATAGGGTAGTGACCATACCTACCTGACAAGGTAAGTTGCATCTACTTGATGGAAAATCCTCCAACTGGAGTGTTATCTCATTGTCTGAGGGCAGCATGATTCTCTCTGGAGAGACAAAGGAGTGCCAAATCAAGGACAAAGAGGTAAAGATCTGACACCTGAGGGGCAGGAGAGACCCTGATTATGGACCAGGAGGTGAAGCTCTGACACCTGAGGGACAGGGGAGACCCTAAATATGGACCAGGAGGTGAAGCTTTGACACCAGAGGGACAGGAGAGGCCTTGACTATGGACCAGAAGGTGAAGCTCTGACACCTGAGGGATAGGAGAAGCCCTTAGTGTGGACCAGGAAGTGACTCCCTGACATCTAAGGGACAGGAGAGACCTTGACTATGGACCAGAAGGTGAAGCTCTGACACCTGAGGGACAAGAGAGGCCCTGAATATGGACCAGTAGATGACGCTCTGACGCCTGAGGGACAGGAGAGGCCTTGAGTCTGGACCAGGAGGTTAAGCTTTGACACCTGAGGGTCAGGAGAGACCTTAAATTTGAACCAGGATGTGAAGCTCTGACACCTGAGGGTCAGGAGAGGTCCTGAGTATGGACCAGAGGGTGAAGCTCAGACACCTGAGGGACAGGAGAGGCCCTGAGTATGGACAAGGAGGTGACTCACTGACACCTTAGGGACAGGGGAGGCCCTGGGTATGGACCAGGAGGTGACTCTCTGACACCTAAGGGGCAGGAGAGGTCTTGAGTATGAACAAGTAGGTGAAGCTCTGCCACCTGAGGGACAGGAGAGGTGCTGAGTATGGATAAGGAGGTGAAGCTCTGACACCTGAGGGGCAGGAGAGGCCCTTAATATAGACCAGGAGGTGAAGCTCTGACACCTAAAGGGACAGGAGAGGCCCTGAGTACGGACCAGAAGGTGAAGCTCTGACACCTGAGGGACAGTAGAGGCCCTTAGTGTGGACCAGGAGGTGACTCTCTGACACCTAAGGGACAGGAGAGGTCTTGAGTATGGACAAGTAGGTGAAGCTCTTACACCTGAGGGACAAAAGAGGCCCTGAGTATGGATAAGGAGGTAAAGCTTGGACACCTGAGGGTCAGGAGAAGCCTTAAATATGGACCAGAAGGTGAAGCTCTGACACTTGAGGGACAGGAGAGGTCCTTAGTATGGACCAGGAAGTGACTTTCTGACACCTGAAGGACAGGAGAGGCCCTTAATATAGACCAGAAGGTGAAGCTCTGACACCTTAGGGACAGGGGAGGCCCTGAGTATGGACCAGTAGGTGACTCTCTGACACCTAAGGGACTGGAGAGGTTTTGGGTATGAACAAGTAGTTGAAGCTCTGCTACCTGAGGGACAGGAGAGGTCTTGAGTATGGATCAGGAGTTGACGCTCTTCCACCTGAGGGACAGGAGAGGTCCTGAGTATGGATAAGGAGGTGAAACCTTGACACCAGAGGGACAGGAGAAGCCCTGAGTATGGACCAGGAGGTGAAGCTCTGACACCTGAGGGACAGGAGAGGTCCTGAGTTTGGACCAGAGGGTGAAGCTCTTCTACTTGAGGGACAGGAGAAGCCCTGGGTATGGACCAGGAGGTGACTCTCTGACACCTAAGGGACAGGAGAGGTCTTGAGTATAGACAAGTAGGTGAGGCTCTGACACCTTAGGGACAAAAGAGGCCCTGAATATGGACTAGGAGGTGACACTCTGACACCTGAGGGACAGGAGAGGCCTTAAATATGGACAAGGAGGTGAAGCTCCGACTCCTGAGGGTCAGGAGAGGTCCTGAGTATGGACAAGGAGGTTAAGTTCAGACACCTGAGGGTCAGGAGAGGCCCTGAATATGGACCAAGAGGTGAAGCTTTGACACCAGAGGGACCGGAGAGGCCCTAAATATGGACCAGAAGGTGAAGCTCTGACACCTGAGGGACAGGAGAGGCCCTTAGTATGGACCAGGAGGTGGCTCTCTGACACCTAAGGGACAGGAGAGGTCTTGAGTATGGATAAGTAGGTGAAGCTCTAACACCTGAGGGACAGGAGAGGCCCTGAATATGGACAAGGAGGTGAAGTTCGGACACCTGAGGGACAGGAGAGGCCCTGAGTAATGACCAGGAGGTGACAGTCTTACGCCGGGGGGATATAAGAGGCTGAGGCCGTGTTTGGGGCAGTCTGGTGGGGTACAGATTGTTCACCCAGCTATATGAGATACTGTTATGGTGGAGTCACAGAATCATATATGTGCCAAGGACAGTACAGGGTGGTGACCATGTGAGTGGCACGTCCTGGTCTTCATCCATTAAACAGAGCCAATCACAGAGACCCAGACTGCCCTGAGGGACCCCGCAAGCCATACAGAGATGATTTTATGGATTTCTCTGGAACCCTCTGGACCTACAGACCCCCCTCCCCATACCTGTCCCTTCCTGCTGGGCCCGGTATTTGTTGTGTAGCATGAGTCATTAGCAGGGCTTCTGATTAGTGGGAGGCAGATGGCAGAGAAGCACTCAGTCCATTATCTCCCATCCCAGCAGGAGATGCATTAGAGGCTCCAGGCTGCCTCTCTCTGTAACAGGAGATGGCAGCGGGAGAAGGGGGCCCCAACCACTCATTAACCACTTCCTGTCTACACATCTGTCCTTCATCAATAATGCAGCCAGGAGGAGTGAGACTCCACATGGGGATCCATTATCCAGGGCTGGAGAGGTACATTCATCATTCTGTAACATGTGCAGGAAAATGCCAGAAATTATTTGGTGGGAAATGTAAATACCTACCTCATGGTGGCAGGTATGGGGGTATATAAACCCCATCCCAAATGGTGCTGCTGGCTGGGCTTGGAAATTTAAGTCTCACAAACCTAATGCCCATAATTCTTGGGTTTACAGGTGGTGCTGGGTACTACAGAGAAGCCAACACAACGTAACCCAACCGTCATCTGCTGAGCCCCATTTTCCGGCATCATGACAAACCTGGGGCTGGGGGTGGCTGCTGTAGGGGTTCACATCCGCAGTCTTGGTGACAGGAGCATAGCACCCTGGGGTCCCATCCATGGAGCCCCATCCCCCACCCCCCCAACAGGAGCATAGCACCCTGGGGTCCCATCCATGGAGCCCCATCCTTCACCCCCCCCACAGGAGCATAGCACCCTGGGGTCCCTTCCATGGAGCCCCATCCCTCACCCCCCCTACCAGGAGCATAGCACTCTGGGGTCCCGTCCATGGAGCCCCATCCCTCGCCCCCCTAACAGGAGCATAGCACCCTGGGGTCCTGTTCATGGAGCCCCATCCCTCACCCCCCCCAACAGGAGCATAGCACCCTGGGGTAACATTCATGGAGCCCCATACCTCACCCCCCCAACAGGAGGTTAGCACCCTGGGGTCCTGTTCATGGAGCCCCATCCCTCACCCCCCCTCCCCCCAGCAGGAGCATAGCACCCTGGGGTAACATTCATGGAGCCCCATACCTCACCCCCCAACAGGAGCATAGCACCCTGGGGTCCTGTCCATGGAGCCCC
>NC_092863.1:108081306-108087998 GCF_032062135.1 Pyxicephalus adspersus | reverse complement strand
AATTCTTATATTTAATCCAGTTACCACTCATCCAATCACAACATTCACCCAGGTCATGTGACAGGTGGGAAATGAAATGCTGAAATATCATTGTTCTTCCCATTGGCATTGGAGACTCCTCGGCCCAGGAACATTAAACACAATAACACCTGAGAAATGCATTGCAATTAAGGAATTCTGAAGTGACGTTACCATTGGCTGAGGGGCCATTTTAGCCGGCCCAAAGTGCATGGTTTAGAATTTCCTCAGCCTGATGAATCAGAGCCCCGGTGTAGTCGGAGGTCCCCCTGCACTCCCCATGTTATTGTACAGCACTAAGAGCAATGGAATGTCTGCCCTGCACTGTGGCTGCCATCACAAACAATCCCCCATTCACAGCCAACAGCTGCATGGAGGAATACCGGCTACATGGCACACTCCATGCATTCACAGGCCCAGCACGGGCCAAATCAGGAAAAGCATGCTCCCCTCTCCCACATGTCAGGGCAGGAAAGGGTTACATTTCCCCTATTCCCCAGATCAGGGCAGGAAAGAGTTGCATCACCCCCATTCCCCAGACCAGGGGAAAAAAAGGTTTACACTCCCATTCCCCAGGACAGGAAAGGGCTACATGCCCCCTATTCTCCAAGTCAGGGCAGAGAAGGGTTAAGTCCCCCAATTCCCCAGGGCAGGAAAAGGGTTACATACCCCCATTCCCCATTCCCCTGGGCATAAAAGGGTTACATGCCCCTATTCCCCAGATCAGGACAGGAAAGGGTTACATGCCCCCACTACCCAGGTTGGGACAAGAAAGGGTTACGATCCCCAGGGCAGGAAAGGGCTACATGCCCCCCATTCCCCAAGTCAGGGCAGAAAAGGGTTAAATGCCCCAATTCCCCAGGGCAGAGCAGGGCAGGAAAGGGTTGCATGCCCCCATTCCCCTGGGCACAAAAGGGTTACATGCCCTTATTCCCCAGATCAGGACAGGAAAGGGTTACATGCCCCCACTACCCAGGGCAGGAAAAGGTTACATGCCCCCATTCCCCAGGGCAGGAAAGGGTTACATGCCCCCATTCCCCAGGTGTGTGTGGGGGGATCAGACAGACAGGTGCCGACTCTCAGGCTGAGCCTACAGCTCATGGGCAAAATATGTGTCAGGAAAAGGGGGAGGGGCACGTGGGGGTAACAGACCACATGGGGCACATTCTACATAACCACAGGTGTGGGGGGGGGGGGATTCCTGAATGTGGCCCCCTGAACACCTCTTCTATGGAATGACGTCATTTCATGGGCTCTATACCATGGTGGTCGGCAGAAACCCTTTTCCCCTTTTATTTCGGGGAATTTCACTCTCCGGCCATGACGTCACAGGTGACTTTTCCTGGAATTATTCCCGTCTGGAGAATTCCCTTCCTGCAAACGTTTACCACAGCTGTGGCCCCCACTACCTCCTGAATGAGAGCCCCAGAGGTATATATGGGACCCCTGTGAGCTGTATATGGTACATAAGGGGCCCCTATGAGGTATATATAGAATAAATCGGGCCCCTGTGAGGTGTATATGGTATATATGGGGCCCCTGTGAGGTGTATATGGTATATATGGGGCCCCTGTAAGGTGTATATGGTATATATGGGGCCCTTATGAGGGGTATATGGAATATATGGGACCCCTGTGAGGTGTATATAGTATATAAGGGGTCCCTGTGAGGTGTATATACTAAATATGGGGCCCCTGTGAGGTAAATATGGTATATATGGGGCCCCTGTAAGGTGTATATGGTTTATATGGGGCCCCTGTAAGGTGTATATGGTATATATGGGGCCCCTGTGAGGTGTATATGGTATATGTTGGGCACCTATGAGGTGTTTATGGTTTATTTGGGACCCCTGTGAGGTGTATATAGTATATATGGGGCCCCTGTGAGGTGTATATGATTTTTATGGGGCCCTTGTGAGGTGTATATGGAAAAAATAGGGCTCCTGTGAGGTGTATATGATTTATATGGGGCCCCTGTGAGGTGTATATAGTATATATGGGGCCCCTGTGAGTTGTATATGGAATATATGGGGCCCCTGTGAAGTGTATATGGTATACATGGGGCCCCTGTGAGGTGTATATTGAATATATAGGGCCCCTGTGAGGTGCCTGTGAGGTCTATATGGTATATATGGGGCCCCTGTGAGATGTATATGAATATATGGGGCCCCTGTGAGGTGTATATGATTTATATAGGGCCCCTGTGAGGTGTATATGATTTATATAGGGCCCCTGTGAGGTGTATATGGAATAAATATGGCCCCTGTGAGGTGTATATAGTATATATGGGGCCCCTGTAAGGTGTATATGGTTTATATGGGGCCCCTATGAGGAATATAAAGTACACTGTTAAACTTAACACAACCAAGGCAGCAGCCTGGGGCCCAGGGGACCCCTAATTGCCTAAACCCCTATCATCGTAAAGCTCACTCCAACCTACCCCCGACCCCTAACAGTGACCCTTAACCCCCACCCTATCTCTAACCAGCTAACTCCCCCAACATTTACTGTAAAGCCACCCCAACTATGCCCCCATTCCCTAACCAGCTACCCCCATTCCCTAACCACCTACCCCCATTCCCTAACCACCTACCCCCATTCCCTAACCAGCTACCCCCATTCCCTAACACTACCATAATGCTTACACTAATACTAACTGCAGCCCTGATGTCAGAATTACCCCATCAGCTGGGCACAAGGAATGTGACCCCCCGATTCATACGAGCAGATCTTCTGCCAATTTCATTCTCAACCAACCAATCAGATTCATATTCCAATTGTAACTGAAATCCCAAAATACTGCACAGTCCATGCTCTGCCGCTCCAATCATTTTACCCGGATGGAAGGTGATCTGAAATCTGATTGGATGTATTTATCAATTAAACACATGGGGACAGAGGCACTGGGGTGCAGTACAGGGGCAGAAAGAATTGGGGTCCCCAGCAGGGGTGGTGTATTTGGGGTCCCCAGCAGGGGCAGTGTATTTGGGGTCCCCCAGCAGGGGCGGTGTATTTGGGGTCCCCCAGCAGGGGCGGTGTATTTGGGTGTATTTGGGGTCCCCCAGCAGGGGCGGTGTATTTGGGGTCCCTCAGCAGGGGCAGTGTATTTGGAGCCCCCAGCAGGGGCGGTGTATTTGGAGCCCCCAGCAGGGGCAGTGTATTTGGAGCCCCCAGCAGGGGCGGTGTATTTGGAGCCCCCAGCAGGGGCGGTGTATTTGGGGTCCCCCAGCAGGGGCGGTGTATTTGGGGTCCCCCAGCAGGGGCGGTGTATTTGGGGTCCCCAGCAGGGGCAGTGTATTTGGGGTCCCCCAGCAGGGGCGGTGTATTTGGGGTCCCCCAGCAGGGGCGGTGTATTTGGGGTCCCCCAGCAGGGGCAGTTGTGCCCAGCCCAGTGTGCTATCACATCATACAATGAGTGCACAGACAGCGCAGTCAGCACTCAGCTGATCACTGAATCCTTCTATCAGACCCAGAGGAGAAGGATCAATAGACAGATTGCTGTCCTTATGTCGGGCCCCTTGGGGGAGGGGTGACTGGTGAAATGCTCAGACGGATTTCCCGTTCACAGGACCAGACCGACCATCCAGATATCAGATGCCGCCATCTTCCCCAGAAATCGGTTTCTTTCTGATACTTGTAAGGATTTCCATAGGAGTGACTCCACCCTATTATGTATACTGGGGCCCCTCGGGGGTGGAGCTTACACTTTTAGTGATTTGAAGCCTCCGTCCTGGGTGACACATCACAGAACGTAGATTGGACAGATCGGCTAGATGATTGTGAGGTCAGTGAACGACCATTGTCCCCGGTCAGGGGATTGCTAAACATCACTGGACCCCCGTACACGCCAGATGTTCACTTGAAATAATCGGGGCCATTGGTGACAATTATCTAACATGTATGGAGCTGAATCTGAATAGATTGTACAATCAGATTGTAACGTTTCCTCAGATTTACATCACCAACCAACATCAATACACAACCAATAACAACCAACCTCAGCAATCTCAGCAACCACCATCGGCCTCCATTCACCTCTATTCACTGCATCCAATCACCGCCATTCACCCCATTCTCCACCTCCATTCACCTGCATTCACCAGTCTTTGTCCCCGTCAATAATTGGACAATACCGATAGAAGAGCCGGTGATGTCATCACATGTAGCGGCCACCTTGCTGCTATGAAAAGGCTGCCAGTGGCTTCATCAGGCCCCAGAACCCTTCTACCCCCAAGGGTCCGGGGCCCATGGATTGCCCTCCCCCCGCTCTGTACACAGGGGGATAAATTCTGACACTGGTGAGGGTGACGTCATGAAGGTCACCATAACACAGCAACATGAGACAGCAAATACACCCAACATGGCCCCAGAACTTCCCACATTCCCCATGGGTACAAACCCCGGGGAGGGACCCCCAACATCATACCTGAACCCCCGACCATTGGCACCTCCTGACACCCCAGAGGAACCAAAACCTCTAACAAGCCGGGTCAATGGATGGAGTGGCCCCAAAATACACAGAAAGTCCTCTGATACGCATGTGAAGGTTTACCCTATTCCACAAGAGAATTCCCCCAGATGCCCACAAAGATTCACCCTCTCCACAAAGATTCACCCTCTCCACAAAGATTCACCCCCTCCACAAAGATTCACCCCCTCCACAAAGATTCACCCTCTCCACAGGTGCCACCCTTCCACACCTACACAGCCCCCCCTACTGGCCAGGACCCCACAGGAGGACACACATTGCACAATATATTGGTGGCCACTTACCTCTGCCATTGTTCTGGATGAATTGGATGACGTTGGCCATGTCGTCATCCTCGGGGTAAGTTTGGTAGCGGACGGTCAGGTTGTTGAGGGCCTCCAGGGCCAGGAATACCCCCTCGATGATGAAGTAGTGGGGTCGGTCATCCTTCTTCACGTCGTGGTAGACCAGAGCCGCCCTGGAGGTCCAGTTGAAATGCTCGTGGAGGTGAGACACAAATTCCCCCAATTTGTTTGCCGTGGGCCCCGTCCTCACCGTCGTGTTGTACTGATCATCGTCGGGTTTGAAGCCGGACGCCAGGGCTCCGGCCGTAACCAGTGGAAGGCGCCAGTGGGTGGCGAAGCGGGCGACGGAGGCGGTGGGGTAAACGCAGCCCGGACCGAAGAGAACATCAGGGTTGTGGTAGAGCTTCAGGTCCACGGCATTGAGAGGGGCCACATATTCCGAGCAGGCCCCGTCCAGCTCCGAGGTCAGGAAGATTATTTTGATCTGATACCCCGGCAGGAGCTGAAGTTCATTCTGTGCCCTCTCCACCGCCATATGCAATGCCGGGGACACCCGGGGCCACGACCAGGCATAGCGCAGGTTGCCCTCAGGTAGCACCACAGCCAATGTCAATGTGCGGTTGTTGGTGGGATGGCAGGACGGAGGAAGGCAGGACAGCAGAAGAAGGAGAAGGAAGGTGGGCAGAGCGCCGGGCACAGGACAATCCAATATTGGCATGGCCATCTGGAAGAGGAACACGCGTGTCTTAGTCACGTATGTAGACCGGCCATTACCCTCCACACCCAACGTCACACGGGGCCTCCCCAGACAGGACACAGCTATCCCGGAGCCCAGACACGACTGCTATGAGGAGTGCTATGAGGAGTGCTATGAGGAGTGCTATGAGCCTCCTCCTACAGCCCCCTCACCTCTCTCCAGATGTCACAAACACCAAGACATGGGGTATGACGCCCCCTACAGGCAACCTGACACTACTGCGCCCCATAACCAAAAACTCCTGGAATGGGATCCAGGCTAAAAACAGAACTCAGACTTATCTCCTGTATGGGGACGGGAACTACAGTACCCTCCCCCTGCTGCGGGGGATGGTGTCTCCATATAAAGGGACTACAATACAACCTCATATAGGAAATAATTGTGTCTCCATATACAGGGAGTACAGAACGTCTAATCTCGTGTATGGAGATGGGGACTACAATACCCTCCCCCACCTGGAGGAAACGTGTCCCCATATACAGGGACTACAGACGCCTAATCTCCTATATTGAGACTGAACTACAATACCCTCCCCCTGCCGGATGACTGTGTCCCCATATACAGGAACTACAATACCCTCCCCCTCCAGGGAAAAACATGTCACCATATATAGGGAGTACAGAACACCTAATCTCCTTTATGGAGACAGGGACTACAATACCCTCCCCTGCTGGGGGAGGGGCTGTGTCTCCATATACAGGGACTACAATTCCCTACCTGCACTGGGAGGAGTCATGTCACCATATACAGGGACTACAGATCCCAACCAACGGTGACAACACTTTTTTTACATTGAGTGTTGTCACGCTATGGCAGGAAGTGTATTATTGGCAGGATCACCAGGTGAATCAAATTCTATCCCCATCCTTCTTATCCTTCCCTGGGGGTTCTATATGGAAAGGTTGCTGCCCAGTAATTGCTGTCACTGTGATAATATTTACCCCCCACTGAAACTTCTGCCTGGAATGGAGGTGCCATGCTGCCTCCTGCTGTTCATCTATGGTATTACACTCTCTGGAGGTTCTGATTTCTATGATTCCTAGCATTGTTGGTGCCGGCGGTGACACCTATCCTGTGCCCGGGTAACCACCACCCTGTGCCTGGCACTGCCAGCATTTTGGGTGAACACATTCATACTAATCCTA
>NC_092863.1:108079063-108080097 GCF_032062135.1 Pyxicephalus adspersus | reverse complement strand
CTAGGCACAGGAAGTCACCTGATATACAGCTATGAGGGGACAGAACAGGACTTCAATTATCCAATCATGTGTAAGGAAAAGCTTGTCCTTTAGATTCCTGTGCACTCCATTAGGTATTCCCCATATTCAGTGTCCCTTGTAGGTGAATGATTCACATTGCTGTGTGAATATGTGAGGAATTTTCCAGGCAGGTGATGAATGCGGAAGCTGAGTGGGGATGATGAAGCTGCACCCAGTTGTTGGCCGGGGATTTGTTGTACAATCTCTGATACAATGACAGATCTGTGAGAAATCATTTCACAACCCGCAGCTCTCATTCACATGGAGGAATCATAAACCAGCTGAGACACGGTGAATGCAATCTTTTACCTTCACATGGATTCATCTGTGCAAGAAGGTAACAAATCACAGAGCAGCAGATCAATCCCAATATTACTAATTGGGAGCCCTGCAATCCTTACATGCAATCTAACTACATCAGTACGATTGGTTTGCATGATGGAGGTACAACGGAAAGCTGCCAGGGTTTGCATTTTGGATGTCGCCACCTTCTGGTGACTTTTTGTGTTCTCAGGTCCACTTTAATAAGATATCAGGGGAAATAAGAGCTGCAAATTCCTTCAAGATTCAAATCCTGATAGTTTGATTGGATCATGGAGGGCACTGGGCTCATCCAATGGCGACCACTATGGGACCATGTCAGGGCCGGGGGAATCTGCCCATGTGAATGTACTAAATATCAATTTCATTATTACCCCAGTGACACCACTCAGATACAACGGGGCCCAAAGAGATAAAACTGCCTCCATTCCCCGCCACCTACCCTTAGCAATGTACATAGCGCCCCCCACTGTCAGCTCCATTCCCCGCCACCTACCCTTAGCAATGTACATAGCGCCCCCCACTGTCAGCTCCATTCCCCACCACCTACCTATAGCAATGTACATAGCGCCCCCCACTGTCAGCTCCATTCCCCGCCACCTATCTATAGCAATGTACATAGCGCCCCCCACTGTCAGCTCCATTCCCCGCCA
>NC_092863.1:108077089-108078422 GCF_032062135.1 Pyxicephalus adspersus | reverse complement strand
GTCACCTCCATGCATTGCCACCATCCCTTACCATTGTATCTAGGGTCTCCAACTGTAATCTTCTTCCACCGCAACCTCCCCATCCCATTGTATTACGTGTCCCCCACTGTCATTTACATTCACCACCACTCCCCCTTCCTAATATACCCAGTGCCCCCAACTGTCACCATCTCTTAACATTGTTTTTAGTGCCGGCAACTGTCATCTCCATCCACCGCCACCTCCCCTCCCCAGTGTATCTAGCACTCCCAAATATAACCTCCATGCACCGACACCGCCCTTGTATCTAGTACCCCTAACTGTCACCTTCTTCCACAGACACATAACCTTACTGTTATATCTAGTGAGCGTAAATGTAACCTATCGTATGTAGTATCACTAACTGTCACCTCCATCCACCGCCACCTCTCCTTCCCATTGTATCGTCTCCAACTGTCACCTCCATCCACTGCCATTTCCCCTTTCCTTTGTGTCTAACTCTCCCAACTATCACCTCCATTCACGGCCACTTCCCAATCACATTGCATTTTGTGACCCCAACTGTAACCTCCATCCCCCGCCCAATCCCATTCCCATTGCATCTAGTGCCCCCAACATCCCCTGCCACCTTCCCTTCCCATTGTATTTAGTGACCCCAACTATCATGTCCATCCAATGCCAACTCCCCTTTCTATTGTATCCAATGCTCCCAACTGTCACCTTCTTCCATCTCCACCTGCTCTTACCATTCTATCCATGTATTGCCCCCACTGTCACCGCCTTCCACCACCACTTCCCCTTTTCATTGTATCTATTGCCCCCACTGTCACCTCCATCCATGCCACCTCCTCTTCCCAATTATATCTATTGCCCCCACTGTCACCTCCATCCATTCCACCTCCCCATTGTATGCATTGGATCCTCCTCGGGAAGGAAACATATTTTTCTCTTTCCTGATTATTTGCATATTGAATGTTTGATGCAATGCCCCGAGGGGTGAAATGTTTTGTGTTTTTGATAAAAGGATGTTTTTAGGTTATAAATCGTCTTGCAACATATCTGACGGGTGACCTTTGGCAGAACAATTTTATGCCACAGAACATTCAGATTACCGAGAGGAATGTGTGATAATTTCCTAATATTTAATTTGTTTTCTCAACGTGTGTATGCACCAAGAATAATTGCCACTGGTATTGCCCTGTGCTGGGGTGAGTGGCAGTGAGGATGAGGACATAATGTCCTGTCACTGATTAACAAGTAACAATATGCCTGGGTAAGAGGCCATTCCCTATGTATCTAGCGCCCCCAACAGTCACCTCCATGCATTGCCACCACCCCTTACCATTGTATCTAG
>NC_092863.1:108070697-108075356 GCF_032062135.1 Pyxicephalus adspersus | reverse complement strand
AACCTCCATCCAACGTCACCTCCTCTACCCAATATGTCTAGCGCCCCCAACTGTGACCTCCATCTGTTGCCACCTCCCATTCCCAATGTATTTAGCACACCCAACTGTCACCTCCATCCAACGCCACCTTCTTTTCCCATTGTACCTAGTGCCCCCAAATGTCACCTCCATCCACTGCCTCCCCTCCTTCCTCTTGTATCTACTATGTAAACTATGTAGTTTTCTCCTACATCCACCACCACCTCCTCTTATCATTATATCTAGCGCCCCCCACTGTCACCTCCCCTTCCCAATGTATCTAGCGCCCCCAACTGTCATCTCTATCTTCCTCCACCTCACTTTCACCTTGTATCTAGTGCCCCCAACTGCCACCTCCCCTTCCCAATGTGTCTAGTGCCCCCAACTGCCACCTCCATCCACTGCCACCTCACCTTCCCATTGTATCTAGGGCCCCCAACTGTTCCCTACATCCACCGCCACCTCCCCTTCCCATTTTATCTAGCGCCCCCGTTGTCACCTCCATCCACTGCCACCTCCCCTTCCCAATGTATCTGGAACACCCAACTGTCACCTCCATCCGCCATCACCTTCTTTTCCCATTGTTTCTTGCGTCCCCAACTGTCATTATTATTATTATTATTAATAAACAGGATTTATAAAGCACCAACATATTACGCAGCGCTGTACATTAAATAGGGATTGCAAATGACAGACTAATACAGACAGTGACACAGGAGGAGAGGACCCTGCCCTGAAGAGCTTACAATCTGTCATCTCCATATACCGCCACCACCCTTTTCTATTGTTTGAAACGCACCTTTCCAGGTAGGGAACATTATTTTCTATTTCCTTATTTTTCAGTCTGATAATTTGCATTTTGGAAGTTTGATGCAATGCCCTGATGGGTGAAATGTTTTGTGTTTTTGATAAAAGAATGTTTTTATGTTTGGAATAATCTTGCAACACATCCTCTGAACATTTAGAATAACAAGATAATATTTAATTTGTTCTCTCAATGTGTAGATGCACGTACCAAGAATAATTATAGGTGGGGCTGCCCTTTGTTCCAATAGGCGGACACCTTGAACGCTGTATAAATATCTGTACTGGATGGACAGAGAGTATTCAATTTCCAGACAAATAGGTGAGAGGGAACCCATGGCTGAGTACTGGAGAATAGCCATTGGCCGGGGTATATTCATATTAATATTCATTTCTCTCTATTCTTCCCTCCAAAGGTTCTGGTGCTGAGTCCAGAGAACCAACGCTACAATGAAGATTTACATGGCCATTCTTCTCCTCCTTCCACTGCTGGGCCTGGTGAATGGACACGGATGTGACGAAGCCTGCACCGTAGAAAATGCTATTAAATATTTAGGTAATGGAAATGTTCCCTGATCCCTCCATGACTGTGTTACCCTCCCAGACCTCTCTGTATGTCTTCTCTTGCATTATATATCATATCAGGAAAACACATTACCAAGCTCCAAAATTATTCTCCTTATCACAATGTCATCTGCACCAGCATCACACTTTTCACATCTTCTTCTACCATCTATATTCCCTGTTATACCCCAATAGTTTGTAAGCTCCTCTGCCTTCTGTATCCCCCTCATAGGTTGTTTCATACTCTTGCACTTATTTCTGTGTTTGAGGATGAGGCTTCCGTCCATAAGTGATCTTCCTAATGCACCTACCTGTAGGATTCCTATTTTTGGCCCTTTCTGCAGGCTTATTGTTTCCTGGTAATCAATGACTGAACATTATGTCCTCATCCTCACTCCCACTCACCTGCTTGCCCAAAATTTGGTCTTCTTCTGTTTCTCAGGTGTTAGAGCTTCATCTTCTTGTCCATAGACTGGTCTTCTGTCTCTTCAGAGTCAGAGCTTGGCCTCCTTGCCCATGCTCTGGTCTTCATCAAGATCTTCATCTCCTTGTTCATAATCTGGTCTTCTTCTTTCTGGTGCCAGAGCTTCTTATCCCGGGTTCATCATTTAGTCTTCTTCTGTCTTTCAGGTGTCAGAGCTTCACCACCTTGTCCACACTTAAGTCTTTTTCTGTACTCAGGTGTTAGAGCTTTACCTCCTTGTTCGTGGTCTAGCCATGTCTCTCTGGTATCCGGGCTTTATCTCCTTGCCTGTACTCTGGTCTTCTTCTGTCTAGCAAGTTTCTTAGCTTCACTTAGCCTCCCTTCTCTCATGTGTCAGAGCTTCACTTTCTTGCCCACACTCTTTTCTGTCTCTCAGGTGTATTAGCTTCATTTCCTTGCTCATGGTCTAGCCTTTTGTCTCTTGGATATCAGGGCTTCATCTCCTTGTCCATACTCTGCTCTTCTTCTGTCTCTCAGGTGTCAGAGCTTCACCTCCTTGCCAATCTTCTGTTCTTCTGTGTCTTAGCCTCACCTCCTTGTCCCCACTCTGGTATTCTTCTGTCTCTCAGGTGCCAGATCTCACCTTCTTGTCCACACTCCTGTCTTCTGTACTCAGATGTCAGAGCTATAACATTCTTGCAGATAATCTGGTTTTCTTCTTTCCCTCAGGTGCCAAAGCTTCTCCTCCCAGTTCATAACTTAGTCTTCTTCTGTCTTTCAGGTGTCATAGCTCTACCTACTTGTCCATACTCCGGTTGCCTTCTGTCTCTCAGGTGTACGAGATTCACCTCCTTGTCCATAGTCTGGCTCTTTCCTCTCTTGTGACTTTCTATCTCACACATTTTCTTCAATCCTCAGATGATGGATGTGTGGTGGAGCCGGTATAGACCAAGCTTCTGTAGGTCATCAGAACCCATGCTCAGGTTCCCTTCTTCACCTGCTCCCCACAATGTCTCTTGTAGACCGGTTCTCATACAGTAACTTGAACAACATGATTTTCTTCTACAAGAATCAGAACATTTCCTCCTCACCAATCATCCATGATTCATTGATCAGCTGACCCAGTGATGGTGTCTGTACTGGATGGACATTTTGTATTGTTAATCCTTCATAGGCAGAATCAGATCACCTGAAGATACCAAGAAAGCACCAAGCATGTATGTGGTGCTCCACAGGCTTCACCTGACCGTGATGTCATACATATGTCATAAATAAATACTGTGTGATAATAATAATAATATTACATGGAGATCTCTAATGTTCCCACTGAGATTGGTGTCCCCAGAGGAGGAAGTGATGGTGAATCCCACTATTGGGGAAAAACACTGCAATAAAATACAGGCAGAGGATCTCCCCACCACTATTCCACCCAAATATGTAACACATATATAACAAACATATTATTAATACAAATATACATCAGAAATGAGTCATTATTATTTTTTACATTTCAGTGGAACATACCTACCCAGTCCCAGAACTTGACTGTACAACCGTTAATGCCCGTGGCGCCGACGTCTCCTGCCCTACCGGTAAGATTTGTAACCTCATCTATTTATCTATATTTCTAGTCATAGGTGACAACACTGCTGTGCGATTTTACTGCAGAGTGAATGGCGTTGTCGCCCTGTTAGAGGTAATGGAAAATAATGAATCTATCAACAGCTTCAGTAGGATAGATT
This sequence comes from Pyxicephalus adspersus, assembly GCF_032062135.1. Taxonomy (NCBI): domain Eukaryota; kingdom Metazoa; phylum Chordata; class Amphibia; order Anura; family Pyxicephalidae; genus Pyxicephalus; species Pyxicephalus adspersus. The sequence goes on along the minus strand of NC_092863.1, from coordinate 108,071,804 downwards.
TTATTATAGGAAAACTTTATCTTTCTCCAGCAGGGTTCTATTCTCATCACCAAGGGGGAGTAATGGCCCTGTCTGGGGCCCCTTCACATCTACCACCCCTGACCTATGACCCCTGTACTGTCACTTGTTTCGGCTGTAGTGAGCAATTTGTGAATCTTTATTACAAAGGCAAGGGCTGACATAAGTATGGAAATGGCCACACCCCTGAGGATCCTGTGCAGATCTAACCTGGAGAATCCAGTGTTCTGTGTTGTACATGGTTGGAGCCACTTGGAGAGAACTTTCCTCATATAAAGTGCTCGAGATTCTTATAGTGGGGAGTGGGAATTATGCAGAAAATGAAATCCCACGTCGAAGGGTAAACTGGGGCCTGAATGACAAATTGCCCTATAGGTGGTCCCTATATTGGGGGAGGGTGGAGACTGAAAGGTCTTGAAGTTCATTGGATACATTGTGTTCTCTCCTCCCAGGTTACTTGGCAACTGGATGTTCTTGTGGGATGGCCTGTGGCTCCTGGAACCTCGTCGGCAAATCCCAGTGCCACTGTCAGTGCGCCAACATTGACTGGACCTCAGCAGTCTGCTGCAGAAATGTGCGCTCCTAATTATCGCACCCCTGCGCCTGTGCTAAGGGCCAAACATGATTTACTGAAATAAAGAGGAAACTTTGCAATGTATACCTGGCAGGTGTGTCTTTCCCACTCCACCCACTGATTACACATGAAATATGACACTGTCACAGATACAGGTGACATCTCTTCCATCACATACACAAGCATGGACTCCACTTCCAAGCATCCCTTGCAGCCAATCCAAGCTGCAGACACTGCGGACGTGCAACACATTTCAAGACCAATAATTTTGTAAGACATGGAGAGCCCGTTTACGGTCCGTATCCACAGACATAAGGGAACCCCAAAACCCTGGGTCTAGAGAGACATGGAGGGCCCACCTGGTGTCCTGATATGTATAGAGAGACATGGAGGGCCCACCTGGTGTCCTGATTTGTATAGAGAGACATGGAGGGCCCACCTGGTGTCCTGATATGTATAGAGAGACATGGGGGCCCACCTGGTGTCCTGATATGTATAGAGAGACATGGGGGCCC
>NC_092863.1:108064791-108069678 GCF_032062135.1 Pyxicephalus adspersus | reverse complement strand
GGGGGCCCACCTGGTGTCCTGATATGTATAGAGAGACATGGGGGCCCACCTGGTGTCCTGATATATATAGAGAGACGTGGGGGGCCACCCACTGCCCTGATAAATAGAGAGAGACATGGGGGGCCCACCCAGTGCACTGATATATAGAGAGATATTTAGGGCCCACCCAGTGCCTTAATATTTATATATATATATATAAGGCGCACCCACTGCCCTGATATGTAAAGAGACGTAAAGGGCCCACCTGGTGTCCTGATATATGAAAAGACATGGAAGGTCCACCCAGTGCCCTGAAATAAAAAGAGGAACATGGAGGGCCCACCTAGTGCCCATATTTATAGAGAGACATGGAGCGCCCACTCACTGAGCTGTTATATAGAGAGACATGAGGGGCCACCCAGTGCCCTTATATATATAGAAAGACTCATGGAGGGCCAACCCACTGCCCTGATATATAGAGAGATATATAGAGAGACATGAGGGGCCACCCAGTGCCCTTATATATATAGAAAGACTCATGGAGGGCCAACCCACTGCCCTGATATATAGAGAGACATGAGGGGCCACCCAGTGCCCTTATATATATAGAAAGACTCATGGAGGGCCAACCCACTGCCCTGATATAGAGAGAGACATGGAGGGCCCACCCGGTGCCCTGATAAATAGAGGGACATGGAGGGGCCCAACAAGTGCCCTGATATAAATATATAGAGAGACATGGAGGGGCCCATCCAGTGCCCTGATATATTTAGAAAGACATGGAGGGGCCCAACCAGTGCCCTGATAAATAAAAAGAGAAATGAGGGGCCCACCCAGTGCCCTGATATATACGCAGAGAGACATGAGGGGCCCACCCAGTGCCCTGATATATAGAGAGAGACATGGAGGGCCCATCCAGTGCCCTGATAAATAAAAAGAGAAATGAGGGTCCATCCAGTGCCCTGATATATAGAGAGAGAAATGGAGGGCCCATCCAGTGCCCTGATATATAGAGAGAGAAATGGAGGGCCCACCCAGTGCCCTGATATATAGAGAGAGACATGAGGGGCCCACCCTGTGCCCTGATATATAGAGAGAGACATGGAGGGCCCATCCAGTGCCCTGATATATAGAGAGACATGGAGGGCCCATCCAGTGCCCTGATATATAGAGAGAAATGGAGGGCCCACCCAGTGCCCTGATATATAGAGAGAAATGGAGGGCCCACCCAGTGCCCTGATATATATGCGGAGAGACATGAGGGGCCCACCCTGTGCCCTGCAATATAAATATAGAGAGATAAGGAGGGCCCACCCAGTGCCCTGATATAAAAAGAGGAACATGGGGGGCCCATCCAACAGTGCTCCCTGCACCCATCAGTGCTCCCTACCCAGGCCAGTGCTCCCTCTATTCCTCATAAGGGGACCCGCCAAGTCCTATCTTTGCTCCTGTCTATTCCCCTATAAAGGGTCCCCATAATAAGGGTGGATGTAGAGTGAAAGCTCTTGGGGTTTAGTCATCACATGGTCTTCACTCCTCCCAGGTTATTTTACCCCCGGTGGCTCCTGTGGGAATCATTGCGGCTCCTGGAACCTCATAGGCAAAGCTCAGTGCCACTGTCAGGGCCCCAATGTGGACTGGGCCTCAGCGGTCTGCTGCAAGATATAAATTGTACTGAAATACAAAGTTTAAATATTACCATTGAATGGGACTGCTGATCACCCCTATACATGAAATATGACACTGTCACAGATATCTGATCAGGTGAACCCTTCTTATTGGGGAACGGTGTGTGCCATGGGAGAAGTGCCATGACGAGTCTTTCTCACCCCTCCATGTTACCCCCATAGGCAATGTTCAGCATATGATCTGCTCACTTTTGGCAGCACTAACAACCCCCCTCCCTATCTGTCCCCAAAGCCATATTGCCTCATTGCCCCCTACATCTGCCCTGTGGGCTGGAGGAGGTGTTAGGGGTCCTCGTTGTCTGCCCCCCATGTCAAATGTATAATTGTTCATAAAGCCCTCCCCCATTCACACGTGCCACGTGTACTGTATGTAAGCACTTCGTACGTGGCACACCGGAGGAATCTGCACATGTGAGAGGCAGAAGAATGAATTATTCATCGGCCGTGAAAGTTTTCATTTGACATCTCTAAATTATTCCATGATAGCAAGTATGAAGATTTCATGTGTTTCTATGTTGTGACCCCAGGAATGGTCACGGGGCCCTCAAGGAGAATAAAGTCTGAGATGTATATAATAGTTATAGGTGAATATATTGTGAATAATATTCATAACGCTCTATCTGGATGATTTAGAAGAAGTCACATGCAGGGCCATAATCTTATCAGTCTCCCTATATAACCCGGAGATCTCTCTGCAACAAATGACTCACACGGGGCCCGGTTTATTAAAGCTCTTCAAGGCTGGAGAGGGTAACCTGGGTGATCCTGCAAACCTGGAATGGATTTCTTCAAAGTCTTTTGTTATTGTTATGAAATGTTTAAATCCCGGACCAGATCCAGGTTTGCTGGATCACCCAGCTTTACTGATGAAAGTGTATCTTCCCCAGCCTTGGAGAGCTTTAACAAATCCAGCACAATGTGTCCATGCCCAAATCTACCCAGCGTGGGCCCAGAAGGTGAAGGCCACTCACCTGTGAACTCCTGGAGAAATGGGCCGTACTGGGTGGAGGAGCCCGTATAAGTTGGGGTAAAATTATCAAACAAATCCACCAATGGGACATTTAGAATTATTCTTCACCTTCTGATCTCTGCCCTCTGTAGGTACCCCAGCACCCTGCACCCAGAAAGTTGTGGAAGTGATCAGACCCGGCCGTGTCTTATATCTGCCAATGTGTCCATTTATATCTCTGACCTGACATAAGTGTAAGCATGAACACCATTGTGAGAGCAGAACAGCTTCCCAAGGGCCCCTAGGGGCCCCTCTTCTACTTACATTTGGGACAGGTCAGAAGTGGGACCAATTCTTTATGATGTCTGAAGAGAAGCAGCTCCATCCCCCCTCCCCAGTCCTGGGGCAATAGCGATGCTTCTCACATTTGGTATGGCAGGAAGTGGGGTAAATGTCCCCAGGGGTCACCCCTCATCATACAAACATGGGGGGCTCCTGGAAGGGGTTAAACAAAACTATCATTTTCCTGATGGGTGAATGTCAGGGTGCAGGAGTGGGTGGGACTGTATGTGAATGTAGAACCCCTGGGTAAAACACCCCAGGTATATCGAACCTTCAGAGACATCCTGGGGGGCAGGGGGGAGCGATGCCAGATGACCCTCAGCCAGTAAATGAGACTTGCTGCAGGTTCTGATGTACATTATGAGAAGCTCAGAGAATACAATGAAATCAGAGGAAACAATTTCAGTCCAGGAGACGGTAAAACTGCGCAGATCTCAAAATCTGTCCGGCAATTGTCCATACCCGTCATCTCCTCCAACTCAGAACCCAACCCCCACCTACCGAGAGAAGATTCATCATTCAGAGATGGAGCTTCATCTGCTTCCCCTATTCTCTGTCTGTTCACCACCATAGGGGGCAAAGAGACCGACCGTGACTACCCCCATTCTCCTACTAAGCCTAATATCCGGAACTGTTAGTTGCTGTCCTTGTACCTTTCTTTTGAGGTAACTAATGGTGGCTGCAGGTGTTTTAGGGGGGTCTGGGGCATTCTTTTTTTCATTAGGAACTTGAACTGGGGGTTTACTCATCATCTGGTCTTCCATCATTATAAGCATGTCTACAGTGATGGCGGTTTGTTAATTCTTGATATTGGACCATGTCCTTGGTCCCCCAATTGTGGTGTGTTCAGGGGAGGGGCAGTGAATCAAGGGTGTGTTAAAGGGTCCCGGTGTTGCAGTTAAATTTGAGTTTGCAGGGACCTGGACCAATGATCGGGGTGTTGGTTGGACAGCTGGGGGTGGTACTAATGGGGCAATTCCAGGTTCAGTAGTAGATTGTATTAATATTGCATCTACCTCAGTGTTGGACTCCGGGGTTTGGTCTAAACGAGTATATGAGGGTATGTAAGGGGAAGGTTGAGTCTGGGTTTGTGCTAGCGAGGGGGTACAGTGTGAAGAAGAGGTATGCTCTAAAGGGGTGACCAAACTTCCCCACATGCCCTCATATAAAGTGTGTCCCATCCCACTACATGGGGGTCCAATTTATATCCCCACCCATCCCTATTGGATGAACACATTCCCAGTATGCAGCTAACTTGGAAAGGACCCTTCTATGGGGAACGTGTCGGGGCATTTAGGATTTATTCATATATAAAAGGGTTGCTGTAATAATCTCGCGCCTACAAAATCAACAGGAGTTTCCCCGGGTGTGTTATATGGGGAGTCAGACACGGGTTTAACATTAGACATGCTGCGATATTTGATAACTTTCTGTAAGTACTTTTCATATGGGTCTGCCCCCTTACCCTGGGAGTTTCTCATCTTAAACCAACAATATGGGTTCATATCTCCTTTGTGTGCACTCCATAACTTTATCCCAGAAGAACTTCAAAATCTCCAAGGGAATTTCACTGCTGCCACACTACTATTGGTTCTTTCCGGTACCCACTTGACACAGGGGAGGGTAGAGGTACTTACCTGATCCTGGTGTTTCTGGCGAGTATCCCACTTTCTGACAGCAAACTATTGGCATGTGTGACTCCGTCAGTCCCGGAGTGATTCCTTTAAGGAGTTCTCTGTCTTGCAGCACTGGGAGAGTAAAACACAAGAGTGAGGGATTCAAGCTCTCAGGGAATATATATACAGGGTATAAAGCATGGTACAAGCGGGAGACATGTTTCTTAGCCTTGGAAGAAGAATGAGCCCTTCAGTATATTAATAAGAGGCAACAACACAGAAAAGAGCGAAAATACTGGCAGCATTGCATTCT
>NC_092863.1:108058955-108062588 GCF_032062135.1 Pyxicephalus adspersus | reverse complement strand
GGGACAATATGATGGAGGGGAGTACCCCCATTCTACATAAGGGACAATATGATGGAGGGGAATTTCCCTCGTTCTTTATAAGGGACAATATAATAGATAGGAGTACCCCCATTCTCTATAGGAGACCATTTGAAGGAGGGGAAGTACCCCCATTTTTCATAGGGGACAATATGATGGAGAGGAGTACCCCAATTATCTATAGGGGTAATATGATATAGGAGACAATATTATGAGGGGGGTTATGCCAATTTTCTATAGCGGAAAATATGACGGTGGGGGAGTAACCCCCATTCTTTATAGGAGACAAAATTATTGAGGGAAGTACCCCAATTCTCTATAGGAGGTAATAAGATGGAGGGGAGTACCTCCATTCTGTATAGGGATTACCCCCATTCTCTATAGGAGACAATATGATGGAGGGGAGTACCCCCCATTCTGTATAGAACATAATATGATGGTAGGGGTCCCCCCTATTCTCCATTAGGGACTATATAGTGGGGACAATATAAATGAGGGGAGTACCCCCATTCTTTATAGGGACAGTATGATGGTGGGGAGTACCCCACATTCTATCTAACGGGTAATAGGATGGAGGGGTGTACCCCCATTCGCTATAGGGACAGTATTATAAAGGGGAGTACCCCCCATTCTATTTAGAGAGTAATATAATGAAGGGGTGTACTTTCTTTCTCTATAGGAACAATATGATAGAGGGGAGTACCCCCTATTCTATATAGGAGACAATATAATGGAGAGGAGTACCCCATTTTCTATCTGAGACAATATGATGGTGGGGGAGTACCCTATTCTCTATAGGGACCATATGATGGAGGGGTGTACCCCCATTCTCTCCCTGGGGCAAGATGACAATGGGGGAGTACCCCCCATTCTATATAGGAGACAATATGATGAAGTGGAGTACCTCCATTTTCTATAGGGCTGTAGGGCCGTACAATCCATTATATACAGAGACAATATTATAAAGGAGAATACAGCCCATTCTATATAGAGACAATATGATGGAGGGGAGTACCCCCATTCTTTATAGGGACAACTTGATAGAGGGGAGTACCCCCCAATTTTCCATAGGGGACAAAATGATGAAGAGGAGTACCCCCATTTATATAGGGACAATATGATAGAGGGGAGTACCCCCTATTCTCTATAGGAGACAATATAATAGAGTGGAGTACCCCCATTCCTGTTTTGTACGGTGATATCATTCACCCGATAATAAGACCACAGATTGCAGCTTGAACCCTGAATTCTGAATGTTTTCTCTTTCAGGTCCTTCTATTTCCATCCTCAATATCTCCTCCGCAGAATATTGATGGGTAATTATTTTGGAAGGTTGGTAATTCGATATCCCCATATTAGGTGCTGGAGATAAAGGGGTTCATACCCCCAAACTTCACTTCTGATGAAGGACAGACTCCGTATATTGAATATAACTGCGGATAACAGACTGCTGCTCCAGGGAACATCCAATTGCCTCATGGGAACAGGAAGGAATTTTTTCCCCGGTTGGGGTAAATTGTACCCGGGGATTTATCAGGGTTCTTTGCATTCCCCTGGATCAGCTTCCTCTAAAAGGTTTTATATCTGAGATGTTTATTTCCCCAGTGAGTGAACTTGATGGATTTTTCTCTTTTTTCAACCTAACCTATTTTGTAACTATGAATAAAGTTCGGGATTGATCCCCCATAGTGCCCTCCTGTAGTCACATGGCTGGAATGTTCCAATATTGGGGCTCTGCAGTGGGGGAGGGGGTAAGTTGTTAGGCTGAGATATGGAGCTCCGTGTCTGGGGGAACATACATCAAGGTGAATCTCTTTATCTCTTCAAATGTTTCTAAAGAAAGCACAGGCAACATTCACATTCCAGTCAAGGACATCCACACAATTTCCAATCATTTATGAACAGCCCCAGACTTGATGTGTGAATGTTGCTGGATTCACACGGTGTGAACAAACAAGCATATCAATGGAAGTTGCTATGAAAACTGGTTATATATATATCCCATGCTGTCATTACCAAATATTAAGTGAATGATCACTCTGTTCAGTGAATGATTGTCCAATCACATGGAAAGAAATGTAAAAACAGGATTATTGCTTACACATGATTGGACGATAAAGGAACAGCCTAATCACATGGTATAAACCCCAATATTTCCAAATCGTAGCCTTGTTTATCTTCCCCAAATAAATCCACCGCCATCTTTATCCTGACACTTTTATTGGGTATTAGTTCCTGATTTGGGATCTGATTGGGTGAATCATCAGCACAACAAGAAATAGCCAATCAGAAATCATCTTCTATCACGTGACTGCAGTATGCTGAGCTCTGATTGGTTAATCTGGCTCAGTGATCTCTGTACTTCCTCTGTAGGAAGATGAAACCTAAATCTGTCTTTTCGTCTCTCCTCTTCCAGGATTCCCCACAGTGAAAAGTAAGTGGATGAATTATTTTTGGTTGTCAAACATTCTGTATTCAGGGAACAAAGCAGGATGGAAAATGAAAATTATAAAGTTATATTGTATTGTCAGGAAAGGCACGGCCCTGTGACAGCTGAAATATATAGGAGCTCACCTGATATACAGCTATGAGGGTATATGTCACACTAGGAGAGACACAGCCACTGGGGGGCGCTATGGCTTGCACAGAAGTGGGGTGAGCCCTTGGAAGGGCCAAGGTACAGAGTCTAAGCAGTACCAGGTCTTCTCCAGAGCCTCTAGTGGTGAGGATGTGGCGCTGCTGGTTATTGCCAGATCCCTGACTATATGGTTAGCTCAGACACAGCAATCAGTGTTCGTGCAACGTTTCTCCATTACTGCCGAGCCCCCTAGCTCTGCTGAGCATTTCCTGTTAGTTATTTCAGTGCTTCCCATGTCCAGCTCCCGTGTTAACCTCTTCTTGCCCAGCTTGTTGTTTCCAGCCCATTCCCTTGTGCTGTTCCAGTGTTCTTCTCTGTCTGTGGATATTCCCGTGTTACCTGTGCCCGCAGTGGCCCCTGTGTCACTGGTGTCTGTCTCCTGGATCCCTGGTATTTGACCCCTGGTGTGTGACCTTACCTCTCCTGCTTGCTGCCTCCCCTAAACCTGGCCTTCCTCGACTAGTCTCTTCTTAGTGATTTGGTACTGTGTATCTTCCTGCCCACCCTGATGTGCCTAAGGACCGCAACCTGGCAGTAACCAGCAGTGCCACATCCTCACCACTAGAGGCTCTGGAAAAGACCTGGTTACTGCTTAGACTCTGCGCCTTGGCTCTTCTCAGGGCTCACACCACCTCCGTGCAAGCTGTAGCGCCCCCTAGTGGCCATGTCTACCCAAGCATGACAGTTTACATGAACACCGATTGCTATGTCTGAGCTAGCTAAATAGCCAGGGATGATTAAAAGGCTGTTTTCAGATTGGCCGGCGCATTGGACGAAACTGATAAAGCTTGGTAGCGTAGGCACACCCGAGGTCAGAACTGCCTGCATGCGCAGGAGAGAGGCGTCTGCGCTTTAGTGAGGAAAAGGTAAGTGTGACAGTAGGAAACAGGAATGCCTAGGCACAGGAAGTCACCTGATATACAGCTATAAGGGTACATGATTGCCTAGGCACAGGAAGTCACCTGATATACAGCTAT
>NC_092863.1:108055855-108058057 GCF_032062135.1 Pyxicephalus adspersus | reverse complement strand
ATTATAAGACCCCATCTACCCAGCAGTGATATGTGGAAAGGTCAGCCATACCCGGAGGGATCAATGGGGGACCGACAACAAGAGGGGCCCCAGAAAGACAACTGAACATTGGCTGAGGGACCTTGGGAGGGAATCCATAATGGTGGCAGGATCCACCGCCATAGCCTTGAGAGAAACCCCCAGAACATTATACCATGCAGGGGGTAGGAGGGGCTGGATGGGGCACAACAACCAGCAATATGAGGAACCAAAGGCCACCAAGGGGTCCCAAATGGTGTGGGGACTCTTGTAGGGATTCACTCTGCTCCCCAAATCTAGTAAAACATCTAAAGAATGCAAAGCATCCCATGGTGTCATTTATAAAGAAGAACATTTTATAAAGTGAATGAGCACTCTGGTAAGTGAATGATTGTCCAATCACATGGATAGAAATGTAAAAACAGGATTATTGCTTACACATGATTGGACGGTAAAGAAACGGCCTTATCACATGGTGTAAACCCCTTACACTCCTAATGAGTATTAGTTCCTGATATGGGATCTGATTGGGTGAATCATCAGCACAACAAGAAATAGCCAATCAGAAATCATCTTCTATCACGGTACTGCAGTACGCTGAGCTCTGATTGGTTAATCTGGCTCAGTGCTCTCAATACTTCCTCTGTAGGAAGATGAAACCTAAATCTGTCTTCTCTCCTCTTGCAGTATTACCCACAGTGAAAGGTAAGTGTATGAATTATTCTGTATTCAGGGAACAGATTAAGTTGGAAAATGTAATATAAAGTTAATACCCTTCCCGGGGTAATTGGTGTCATTAAATTTGTTCATGAAAAACTAATATACCCAAATCATACCTAAGGACTAAACCCCCATGGATTTACCCAAAGCTGGAATAGTCTCTGCTCTGACAGCTGATTGGGTGATTTATCAGCACAGCAGGAATAAAGAAGTAACCAATCAGAAGCTATATCTTCTATCAAGTGACTGCAGTAAGCTGAGATCTGATTGGTTCCTTTGTACATCCTCGGGACCATGTGATCCCGATTTACATAATTCATGTTACACAGGTATAAGAAGATGGATTATGGAATAACACTTACTGTGTGTCATGGTATGAACAGATAGAACTGTACGGAGATGATGGAGACCCCCTTATCATTGTATGTCCACCATTCAGGAGATTTCACATCACCCTATCAGACTCATTTATTATTAGTTAGAAAATGTTTTCAGTTCTGGATGAGATCCATTCCAGCTTTGGTGGATCACCCAGGTTCTCCCATAGTAGTCTGGATAAATCTTTCCAGCAGAAACATAGCTAGAAATCTAAATCTTCTACTTACTGGTGATACGATATAAAATAGTAATTTACTTCATATATAAACCTAACTATTCTCTTACCTCATTGGCTCTCTCATCTGACCAATCCCGAGGCTGTGGAATCCAAGGGATCCTTGTCCTATAAATGGCTGTCATCATTATCTTCTGTCACAGAAGAACCCAGAGCGCCATCCGGAGGATAAATATGGATCTCTTCATTCCATTTTTTCAGATTACCATAAAACAGAACCCCAACCACCCACACAACCCGGGCATCCAAACTTCAGGGGAGCTTCTAGAACAAGCTGGCTGGATCTGGGGCAAATTAATGTCTCAGGAAACAACCCTCACACATCAACATTCTCGATTATTACACATTATTACCCTCCACAAGCACCAGGCCTATAGCCATCCTCAGAAATCCAGAACATTCATCCCATTGATTACTTTCAGAAGACAACCAAATTCTCTCTTCCCCAGGGATTACCGAGCCAGGGACATTTGTAGAAACAACACCAGCAGAATGAGAACCCCATGGCCTGGAATAAATGGGGAACACATTCTGATCTGACGCCCATTCACTCACCTCACCTTACTCATCACCCACTCAGTCCATAAGGAGACCTGACAGCACTCCAGCTCTCTTATACTACTCTGCTATTCTCAGATACTGTGCTGACAGCAGGGGGAGCTGCTGAGAATAATTCCATGTTACCGGGCCCTGCTGTCAGAAAGGTTCGGGACCACTGATCTAAACCACCAATCATCCAGATCCCCAATCCCCCAACCCACCAATCCTCCAGATCCCAAATCCTCCAACCCACCAATCCTCCAGATACCAAATCCTCCAACCCACCAATCCTCCAGATCCCAAATCCTCCA
>NC_092863.1:108054414-108055465 GCF_032062135.1 Pyxicephalus adspersus | reverse complement strand
CTTCCAACCCACCAATCCTCCAGATCCCAAATCCTCCAACCCACCAATCATCTAGATCCCCAATCCTCCAACTCACCAATCATCCAAATCCCAAATCCTCTAACCCACCAATCTTCCAACCCATAAATCCTCCAGATCCCAAATCCTCCAACCCAACAATCTTCCAACCCACCAATCATCCAGATCCTCAGCCCATCAATTTTCCAGACCTCCCCCCACCCTCCAGTCTTCAGTCCTCCAACTCACCAATCCTCCAGGCTCCCAGTCTTCCAGTTTAGCAATTCTCCAGAACCCCCCCCCCCCCCCCAGTCCTCCAACCCACTAATTTCCAGATTTTCCCCCAGTTCTCCACCCCACTAATCATCTAGACCCCCAGCCCTCTAATCCTCCATGCCCCCAAACCTTCAGCCCTCCCCCTATATATTTTCCTTGTTCCCAGCTGTCTTATTTGGCTGCTCTAGGGTTGTCATAAGTCTTTCCTCCTTTTGCATTTTATAATGTGGTGTGAGTGCCATTTAGTACTATGAGCCCTGAACAGCCTGGTGCAGCACCTCATAAGGGCCATGACCATGTTGGACTGGGCTCATAGGATGGGGTTATATAATGTAGGTTGCTATTGAACTTGATAGAAGGCAGTAAAGGAGGATATGGAGGGAAGTACTGCAGTGAAAAGGTGGTGATTGGATATATATCTAGAAGTGTCAGTATGGAACCAATAAGGAATCATATCCTTAGTGATGGGACTGTAGTAAGATCTAATTGGCTGATTTTGGTCGGTGCTCTCTGTATATCTGCATTGATTTTCTATGACAAGAAGATTATTCCTAAATCTGTGTTTTGTCTTCTCAGATTTTCAACAAATGAAACCCATCTCAAGTAAGGATTGTACATATCCATCAAGAATTGTCTTGTTTCAGTATTCAGTGAATAACAATGTCATTTACATTGCTGCTGGCTTGAGCTGCTGGGCACAGCTGGTGGTTGGCACTCAGACTCTCTAGCATGCTGCTGATTGGGATGCCCAGTGGGGGGATAATTGAGCTGCTGGGCA
>NC_092863.1:108039749-108054355 GCF_032062135.1 Pyxicephalus adspersus | reverse complement strand
CTGCTGATTGGGATGCCCGAAGGAGGGAATGTTGAGCTGCTGGGCACAGCTGGTGGTTGGCTCTCAGACTCTCTAGCATGCTGCTGATTGGGTTGCTGGGTGGGGGGATAATTGAGCTGCTGGGCACAGCTGGTGGTTGGCTCTCAGCCTCTCTAGCATTCTGCTGATGCCATCTTTGCTGCAGCTACAACAAGCTGCTCATCTTTACAGTGCAGCCTCAGCACATCCAGGAGCTCACCATGAGGGTACATTTGGGCTTTACATTTAGTTGGGGGGCATACTGTAATGTTTGTATTATCACGGCTGTACCTTTGCTGGTAATCATTACCCTTTGGTGGTATTTCATTATCATCTTGTTCTGTTATATTCACATCTTTCCATAATTCTTTTCTGCAACTCATGACAAAGTCTCCATGATTAGAGTGTCACCTAATGACTTCAGCTCTTTTTTTTCCAGATTCAGGGCACACCTGGAACAAAACCAAACATCATATTCAACATATTCAAGATGGCCCCAATAAGAGATTGTTTGCAGATTTGTTGTATCTGAGAAGCCGGTGGGTGACAGGGTTTGTGCCCTCTGTATACTCCTTGGTTCTCCTGGTGGCTCTTCCTCTCAATATAATAGCCATCATCATCTTCTTGGTGAAAGTGAAGGTTGGCAAGCCGTCGGTGGTGTACCTGCTGAATCTTGCAGCTGCCGATGTTCTTTTTGTCAGTATTCTTCCTTTCCACATTGTGTACCGATTCTCAGGAAATAACTGGCTGATGGGGGAGGGGATGTGCCGGTTAGTCACTGCCGCATTTTTCAGTAACATGCATGGATCCATCCTGCTGATGACCAGTATCAGTGTGGACCGGTTTCTCGGTCTGGTCTACCCAGTCCAGTCTCTTTCCTGGCGTACGGTAAGACGAGCTTGGTTGGTGTGTTTGGGCATGTGGACGATATCGTTGGTTGCCGTTGTGCCATTTCTCATTATGCAACAAACCCGACCGACTCCAGAACTACAAATCACAGCGTGATATGATATTCAGAATACCCAAGATCTTCACAGGTTTTATGTTTATTACTATTTCCCTTTTTATATTTTCTGCCTTTACTTGTTACCACTTTCTGTTACATTGGAATCATCCGTAGTCTCAGCGCACCGACCATTAAGGGTGCACAGAGGAAATCTCGAGCCGTCCTCTTGTGTGTGGTTGTGCTGTGTGTGTTTGTCCTTTGTTTTGGCCCAACCAATGTTTTTTTGTTGGTCCATTTTCTGCAGGTCTACACACAAACCAGTAACTTTGTGTACATCATTTTCATCCTGAGTGTCAGTGTGAGCAGTGTCAGTTGTTGTCTGGATCCTATTATCTATTGCTATGCATCCTCACAATGGCAGAGACATGTGTACAGTCTGCTGGGATGTAAGGGGGGGGGACACAGCAGGGAGGCAGCACCAGATCCTCATACACAGTGAGCAGAGACATCTGCACCCCAAGAACACTTTGCAACCCTCCACACTTGTATAAGTTCATAGCAATAGACAGCAGTTTACTAAATGGTGTCTCCTATTCACATTGCCATCCTATAAAATAATCAGACATATTTCACACTGAGCAGAGGGACCCCCCTGAGGTTATCTGTAAATCACATCTTATAGAAAGCCTTCACTGTGAAGCATTTTACAGAGCCCGGATCTTCCCAGGCACAGCAACACTGGCTTTTCTGACCTGACAATGAGACATAAATAAGCTAAAGGAAAGCAAAACACCTGGATAGCAGAAAAAAAACAATACAAAGAGCGCAAACAATGCAACCACAGTAATGTGACCACAGCACAACGCCACTGCCACGATGGAGACATTAAATAGGAGCAACACGAGGTTAGAATCTGCCCAACATGCAATCAGTGATGGAACCTCTGCTCTAAGGATTGGACCACATGGGAAGGAATATGAGAACATTCTACCCCTAACATACAGCAAGGGTCCCCAGGTCACCCAGAAAGGATGGGAGGGGGGAATAAAGCTTGGGAGGGGGCACTACACAAATTATGAGGGGTACAGAAAGGGCCCCCAGGTCACCCAGAAAGGATAGGGGGGAAAAAAGCTTGGGAGGGGGCTCCTGACACAGAATATATGCAAAGTGGATGCTTTATTTATATTCAATAGCTTATTTGCTTCATATTTTTATTTTACTCAAATTTTCCCCCTCCCCCCCTAAATCTGTCCTGCTTCTAATAGCAGATATATTTCGTATTGTAGACAAATAAAGATTTTGTTTTATCAGAGAAGACTCAGTGAAAGTTTCCATTTATCTACCTTGACTCTAATCCTATGATATCAGGATTGTGACATGCCCGAGGGTGAGAATTACCCCGGGGTAGAGGTGTGGGTTAGTAGTTATCTTCCACCTATAGGTAAAGAGACAAAGAGGAAAACTGGCTCCATGAAAGGAATAAGAAGCCATCTACTCTACGTCTGGCCATCACTGCTTAGGGTCCTCTCATTAAAAACCTCTGCCATGGCCATTCACCAATTCTCACCTGCAGCCAGGTAACTCAAAAGATGAACAGCTATCCCAAAGACAACCAGCATCCACCTTGACACATTGCATAGATGTCATGGAAATATAAATCCCGGGGTATATATCAGGTATTCTGGGGTATAAATGGTGGGGTATGTTCCTAGTATACACGCTGGGTTGTGTTCCCGATGAACAAGGGTATAAATGATGGGGTATAATTGCTCCTGGTGTATCTACTTTACTTATGGAGTGCCAATATGATTTACATGGCTGGTGGTGGGAGAGAAGCATTATTGGGTGTTGTAGGGTGGGAAGAAACATGGAGGTCTCTGTTGGGCCCAGGCTGAGAATAGCTCGCCAGCCCTGGTGCCAGTTCAGGATAAACACGTTTAGTTGAGGCCCCAATGGGTTCTCTTCTCTGCCCACAAACAATTGAAATGGACTCCAAAGTCAGCGGGAAAAGCGGTGTGTAAACAGTTCTTAATGAGGCAGAATAACACCTTCCTTCCTGCCGCCGGGCGCCTGGAGAATCACAAACGGCCCGGTGTTATTCATAGTAATGCTGTGTACACATTCCATACCCAGCCAAAATACCACCTGAAACCATGAGCCCAACCCTCAGCGTGCCCAGCAACACAGGCCAAGGAGTCAATAGCCATGTGGTTGGCAGAATATCAGTGCCACCATGGCTCAGCTCGTCACCCCCTCATATTATCTCCTATGTATATATACCCAAGTCATATATAACCCATATATATATAAATATATATTTATCCCTTCATATATCACCCATATATATATATCACCCCTCATATATCACCCATATATATATATCACCCCTATCACCCCCTCATATATAAACCATATATAAATATCACCCCTCATATATCACCCATACCCTGTTTCCCCGATTATAAGGCACTGTCTTATATTTTCTGAAATGCCAAAATATGCCCTAGGTCTTATTTTCAGGGGGATGTCCTATTTTTCCATGAAGAAGATTACAGTACACATTTATTGTTGAAAGTCACTCATGATCACTCATGTGCCATTCATTGTCCCCTTCTGTTCACTTACTGGTACTTAAGTGTAACTCCGTTAGGGCAGGGATCAGCAGCTTGCTTCCTGGTGCAGAATCGCGGGGGCGCGTGTGCTGGCATCTTACTTTCAGTTTCGCTCTTAACTGCAGCCAGGAGGAGACACACACACGATCAGGTATCGGGGGATGTCTTATTCACGGGTGAGTGCCTTATTTTAATTATTTTATAAAAAATCGGGGGTGGCTTATTTAATAGGGATGCCTTATAATCGGGGAAACACGGTATCACTTATTATATATATCACCCCCTCATATATCACCCATATATTTAAATCACCCCCCCATATATCACCCCCTAATATCATCTAAATATATATCACCTCTCATATATCACCCATATATATATCACCCCTATATATCACCCATATATATATATATTATATATCACCCCCTCATATATCATATCATTCATCTGAATAATCACCCTTCCAGTTCTCTCAAGGCAATCATGGAAGGATTCTGGGGAGTCTAATATGAGTAATGGGAGCCCCTGGCATGTCCTGGATTTTTCTCTTAGCCCCTTTGGATTTCATTGTCTTCAATATAATCCACACAGGAGACTGGAATATGAATCATGTCCAGTATGGGGAGGAGGGCAGATCTATATCCTGGGGAAATAAATCAACCCCCCAATATAAACCATTCTTAGATCCTCACCCCATTCATTCACACATGTGGGTTCTTCTGCCTCAGGAATTTAAAATTGTGATAACTGGATTATGTGTATTACCGGTTTTATTGCCAGAGAATTCCCATCTCTCAGTAGATGAATCTCATTACATAAGCAGTGGATGGCATAATAAGGGGGGAACAGCAATAGAAACATTGTCAGAAGTTCTCATCCTTCTATACTGTGTCCTCCATGGCAAAATTTCACATCACTAAAGCTACATACACAATCCAGATAGTCATTGTGCTTGTCCAGGGTAAAAATCTGACCGTTGTACTGCGCCCCCTGACTGCAGTGTTCTCCCCAGCCCCTTTTAGCTGGGCGCACCACCCGGCACTTTTCAGCAGCCACCTGGCTGTTTTTGAGTGGTTACTGATAAGTTGGGTCACAATATGTGGGCTGCCACCCACCTACAATTTCTTCCCACCCAGCTCAAAAAAATTTCTGTGTTAAGCACTGGACTGTATAAATACCATGGAATAGTGTCACTCTAATGTGTGTACTTTCTGTGCATGTGACACCCTCCTGAGTCAGGGTAATACTTTAGTTTAAATGTTACATTTTGCTTTGACTACCCCAGAACTGTGCCCTTCAACTCACTCCACATTTTGGTGCAGCAAATACCTGCTGAGTACCCTCCTTGGAACCCCATGGGGAATGGGTTGTTTCGGATAAAGTGGTGTCCACACCAAATTTTAGGTGGGGGCCCTAATGCATGGCATTTCTCCTTGCACTCTGGTATCCCATCACTTGGGGCCTTGGAGAAGGTTGAAGGCCTGGCAATTGCCCAGTTTGTCCCAACCTAAAACCATCTCTGGAATGGAGAATCCAACCCTTTTAGCACCTCTCCCATGACCAAAGATCTACTCCTTTACACCTACCAATGGAGAGACTGACCCTCAGGTACGTTGTGTCTCTATGATTTTAATTCTGATCTCACATAGATCTGGGGCTGGTGAACGCACCGATATCCTTAGAACGGTATACAATTCTCCTTCATGGGTCACTATACTATTCATTAAAAACTATCAGGAATGACCTTTGTAATCTAGAGTATCACCCCCACAAAGTGTGGAAATGGAAAGTGAGAGCATCGGAAATGGGCTCCCAAAAGCTTACAATCTAGGCTCCGTTATCCACAGATTTGTGGACAAATCCAGCTTCCTGCCCTCTTCCGCTGGCATTGAATCATATGTGACTGGAGCTGCATTTCTTGGATGAAGAATTCAGCCTTTGGAATGTCTGTAACACCTCAACTCTTAAGCTGAGCTGGTTTTAACACTCTGAGCTCTGCATTTAGTACCGTCATGGCTTCCTGCCAATGTACACAACTCTGGGTAAACTGTTACCGGGACATGTAATCCATGGACCAAAGAGCTTCCGATCTACAACCTTCAGCCAGAGATAAAGACTACGGTTCACCTTGAGTTCACAGAAAAATTCAAAAGTGTGTTTTAGTATTTGGACCTCACTTTTTTATGGGTACCCCTACGACAATCAATGTGACCAGTGACAGATCATGTCTGGGTACAGCTTTCAATATCACCTTTAATGAGCATGGTTGGCCATGTGAGGACAAGGAAACATAAGAGGAAACAGACAAAATCTCAATGCAGACCTGAGATGAGTCTACTAATTATAAAAATGACAAAAACTACATTAATTGTTTGAAGATGTTTAATGGTGTAAAGTTCCATGTACATTGAAGTGATAGAAAAGCCTCCCTACATTGGTGTTTGGCAATGGAAGAGCCTCCCTACATTGGTGTTTGGCAATGGAAGAGCCTCCCTACATTGGTGTTTGGCAATGGAAGAGCCTCCCTACATTGGTGTTATGGATGATGTAGACGTGTTAGTGTGGCGGTGTATGGATCTGTTATAGTAATGTGTACACATGATGTAGACGTGTTAGTGTGGCGGTCTATGGATCTGGTATAGTGGTGCGCACACATGATGTAGACGTATATTAGCAGTTTATTGCCGTGTATTAGTGTGGCGGTGTATAGATTTGTACTAGTGTGGTGGTGTATAGACGTGTGTTTTATTGAGGCGGTGTATAGAAGTGTGTTAGTGTGGCTATGTATGGATCTGTTATAGTGATGTGTACACATGATGTAGACGTGTATTAGCGTGGGGGTGTGTAGACATTTATTAGTGTGGAGGTGTATGGATCTGTGATTGTGATGTGTACACATGATGTAGATGTGTATTAGTGTGGCAGTGTATGGATCTGCTATAGTGATGTACACACATGATGTAGACGTGTGTTATTGTGGTGGTGTATGGAGCTGTTACAGTGATGTGTACAGATGATGTAGATGTGTATTAGCTTAGCGGTGTGTAAATGTGTATTAGTGTGGCGTAGGATGGCTCTGTGAGAGTGTAGCAGTGTATAGACGTGTATTAGTGTGGTGGTGTATAGACGTCCAAAAGTGTGGCTGTGTGTAGATGTGTAATAATGTGGCGGTGTATAGACGTGTATTAGTGTGGCCTGTACAGACCTGTTTTAGTGTGGCGGTGTGTAGACGTGTAATATTGTGGCAGTGTGTAGACGTGCGATAGTGTGGCGATGTATAGACGTGGAAAAGTGTGCCGGTGTGTAGACTTGTACTAGTGTGGCGCTGTATAGACGTGTATCGGTACAGCGGTGTCACAAACCTATGTCTAAATTAACCTTATTGCACATGCTCAGTTTGCACCGCACTTTGCACATGCCCAGTGTGAGCTCCAATCAGAGACTGGGACGGCACTATATGAAGGCTCCATGATTTGCTTCCAGTGTGGATTGATCGTGACAACTTCCTGCTCCTGATTCTTGGTCCCTGCTCTTGACTCTTGGTTCCTGCTCCTCGCTACTCATGCATCCTCCTCTTTCCATCTGATCTCCGTGTATGACCTCCAAGGTTTGTCTGCAATCTATTATCACCACTGTTACCTGCAAAGATATTGGACATTTACCAGCACCGTTATCTGCCCAGTCAATGGAGATTTGCCTCTACTGTTTATCAGCAAGGTGGATATTTACCACTATCTTTTCTGCAAATAAACTAAAGGGGACATTTACCCATTAACCAATACATGTGTGTGTGATCTCCTCGTTACCATCACCATCAAGATTCCCTCAAACAGAGCTCTCCTTTCTGAAGGCTGACAGTGTCAATCTGCCCACTATGAGCTCAGGAGGGAAACCCTCACCCCTTGAGGTAATGGCCCAGCAACTTTCCAGCCTTACTCAAGCAGTACAGAATCTGCATGGGGGGTACTTGAGAACTCGAGAACTGCCTGGATACCCTCCAGAATTGTCTGACAGCCAGCCAAAGCTCTGAAGTAGCCTCCGCTTCAAACGTCGCTCCCCCGGGGTCTGTGGCCCCTTCACCCCCAGACCGCAAACCCAAGGTCCCTTTACCAGAATACTTTAATGGAGAACGAGAGAACTTCCGATCTTTCAAGAATTGTTGCCAGTTGCTCTTTGACTTACAGCCACAGACATACCACACAGACGTTATATGGGTCAAAGTGGTGATCTCAATACTGCAGGGGGAGCCGCAGACATGGGCTTTTCGCCTGATGGAGAAAGGTGACCCCCTTCTCCACTCCTTGCATGGTTTTCTCAATTCTATGGGGGTCGTGTATGATGACCCTAGTCGTGCAGCCTCAGCAGAATTAACCCTGTGCAGATTACGCCAAGGCTTGCGTCCTGTTGAAGACCACATTGCAGAGTTTAGGGTGGCCTCTGCAGACACATCTTGAAATTTAACAGCACTCCTCATCTAATTTTGCCAAGGTCTTTCTGAACAGATCAAGGATGATCTAGCCCATGTCTCCATCCCTAAGTCTTTAAATAACCTCGTCATGTTGGTGACGCAGGTCGATCGCCGTTAGAGAGAGAGAGACTGTGAGAAAAGGGACGTTGTCAGAACCTTCAGTCAAGTACGGCTACCAGCCGTTCCTTCAGTCTCCACTAATAACCCATCTACAGAGCGAGAAGAGCCTATGCAAATTGGGACTATTTATCCACCCCTCTCTGACACAAAAAGACAGCAGTGTAGAGATGGGGAAACTTTGTTTATACTGCGGTGCTGCGGGACATTTTCGCCTGAACTGCCCACAACGCCCAGTGGGTAAGTCTGACTTACAGAGCCCTATATGCTCTCCTTTAATGACTGTGGGAAGGATGTTTATATCCATCTCTCTTATCCTTCAATGGCCAGGAGGCTAAGACCAACGCAATTATTGATTCCGGTGCAACTCACTGTTTCATTGACATACAATTCGCCCACGCTCAAAGAATCCCAGTTAAAGAAAGAAACTTTCCCATTGCCATTTCATTGGCCGACGGTTCCACTCCCTGTACCGGGCAAAAAACCACTTGCACCCCTCCAATGGAGGTACATACCCCTTTGGGGCATCATGAGCACTTATCCTTTGACTTGCTACCTTCACCAATATTTATTTTGGGACTATCTTGGCTGCAGATCCATGATCCCAATATCCACTGGTCTAAGGGTACCATTTCTTTTTCTTCTACTTTTTGCCAGCAGAACTGTTTCCGGGAGACCAAAGAATCCTTAGTCATGGCCACCTTGTCTTTGGAACAGGAAGCAGTACTTCCAGAGGTGTACAGAGAATTCTTAGATGTCTTCGATCCAAAAGGGGCCGATACCTTGACCCCTCATGGGTCATATAACCGCCCTATCGATTTATTGCCAGGGTCTACTATCCCCTATGGCCATATTTTCCCACTCTCCGATCCAGAACTCGTTGCACTGAAAACCTACATTGAAGAAAGCCTCGCCAAGGGATTCATCCGGCCTTCACGTTCACCAGCCGGAGCAGGTATCTTCTTTGTTGAAAAAAAGGACGGTTCCCTGCGACCATGTGTCGATTATCGTGCTCTGAACCAGATAACCATCAAGAACCAATACCCACTTCTTCTGATATCTGAACTATTCCAAAGGCTCCGTACAGCAAGAATATTTACCAAGTTGGATCTCCGCGGGGCATACAATTTGATCCGCATCAGACAGGGGGATGAATGGAAGACTGCCTTCCACTCCCGGTACTGGCATTTCGAGTATCAAGTAATGCCCTTTGGGCTGTGTAATACCCCAGCGACCTTTCAAAGACATACTGGACGTATATGTCATGGATCTGGACGACATTCTGATTCCCTCGAAGGGGCATCGTCAACAAGTAAAAGAGGTCTTTACTCGACTCCGGCAGAATCATCTTTTTGCAAAGATTGAAAAATGTGAATTTGAGAAGGATCGAGTAAACTTCCTAGGCTTGAATATCTTGGGTCAAGGCATCACAATGGACCAAAGTAAGGTTCCAGCTGTCCTCGAATGGCCCGTCCCATCATGTTGCAAGGAGGTCGAGATTCCTAGGCTTCTCAAATTTCTATCATTCGAGATTTTTCTCGCATTGTCCGACCATTGACTGATTTAACTCGGACACAGAAGATTTTCCAAAGGAACGATAACGTCCAGCAGGCATTCGAGCATCTGAAGACACAATTTACCACCGCTCCTGTGTTGGCACATCCAGACTCTAACTTGCCTTACATGTTGGAACTGGATTTGTCCAAGCAAGCTGTTGGTGCAGTTTTGTCTCAGGGACAAGGGGAGAAGCAAATACTGCATCCTCTACCCTTCCGATTGCAATTTCGATGTGGGGGACAGAGAGCTACTTGCAATTAAGTTAGCCCTGGAGGAGTGGAGACATCTCCTGGAGGGGGCTCTTCACCCAATTGTGATATGGACTGATCATAAGAATCTGGAGTACTTACGGGCTGCCAAGCATCTTCAGCCGCCTCAGGCCCGTTGGTCCCTCTTCTTCACACGGTTCAGTTTTCAGATATCATACCGACCAGGCTCAAAAAAGGGGAAACCAGACCCCTTGTCTCGGATTCATATCAGGGCTGAGTCGCCAGAACATGGAAAACTGATCCTTCCAGACAGCCACTTTCTCCTGTTAGAGACACAATTACTGAAACAAATCAAGAACTTCCAAGACACTTTCGCCTGATACAGAGGAACTCTTGACTCAAGAAGCAGGTTTTCTGTTACATCAAGGATAAATTTTTGTTCCAGTTCCCTTACAGACTCCTGTCCTTCAAAGCATGCATGCCCATCCCATGGCAGGACACTTCAGTTCCCTCAGAACTATTGAATCAACACACCGCAGGTTCTGGTGGCCTATTTTAAACAAGAATTATACCGAGTTTGTCCAAGGATGTGATGTCTGTGCTAGAAACAAAGGCCAAACAGCGCTACCCATGGGGCTCCCGAGACCTCTACCAATACAGGACCAACCGTGGGATAACATCTCTATGGACTTCATAGTAGAGCTTCCCCCCACGGGAGGATGTACCACCATTTTAGTGGTGGTAGATCGTTTCACATCATTCGAGTCACTTCATTCCCCTCAAGGGATTACCCTCTACTCCTGACCTCGCCAGGATTTTCATCAAGGAGATTTTTGGTCTTCATGGCTTCCCACAGCAGATCTTGTCAAATCGAGGGTCACAATTTACCGCTAAATTCTGGGTTCAACTGCAAGAGTCTCCAGATCGATGTGGCATTCTCATTGACCTATCATCCTCAATCCAATGGCCAAACAGAGCGCATTAATTAGGTACTGGAGCAGTACCTTTGTTGCTACTGCTCATCTCTTCAGGACGATTGGGTGCGTCTGCTACCTTTAGCTGAATTTGCTCTTAACAATGCAATGCACACCTCTACCAAAATGTCTCCCTTCTTCGCCAATTTCGGGTATCACCTAAACATGTTTCCTGACCTAACGCCCAGTCTATCTGTTCCAGCAGTAGAAGAGTTAACTTCAGAACTTAAGCATGTTCATCAGGAACTTCAGCAGAACTTAAAACTGGCAGAAGAAGAATGCAGACAGACATCGGCGACCTCACCCTAATATAAAGATCAGGGATAAAGTCTTGCTCTCTAGCACCCACCTTCGGTTACATTGCCCCTCAAAGAAGTTGGGTCCCAAGTTCGTGGGTCCATTTTCTATCACGAAGCAGATTAACCCAGTGGCCTGTCAATTACTCCTTCCACGCACCATGAAAGTGCACCCCATTTTTCATGTCTCTCTGATAAAACGGGTGAACCCGGGCAGAGTCCAAACGGCAGAATCTCTACCCATTTTCATGCATGGAGAAGAGGATTTTGAGGTGGAGAGAATACTGGACTCTTGAAGAAGAGGTAAAGGCATACAATACCTTATCAAATGGAAGGAAAGCTCATAAGAACCTGGGACATCAGTACATGACACCCGGTTAGTGAATGACTTTCACCGGCAGCATCCAGAGAAACAAAGTCCGGAGGGCGTCCAGAGGCTGCCCTTAAGGGGGGGAGCACTGTCTCAAACCTATGTCTAAATGAACCCTATTGCACATGCCCAGTTTGCACCGCACTTTACGCATGCTCAGTGCGTACCCTTACTCTGCACATGCCCAGTGTGAGCTCCAGTCAGAGACTAGGACAGCACTATATGAAGGCTCCATGATTTCCTTCCAGTGCGGATTGATCGTGACAACTTCCTGTTTCCTGGTTCTTGCTCATGCATCCTCCGCTCTCCATCTGATCATCTGTGTATGACCTTCAAGGTTTGTCTGCAATCTATTATCACCACTGTTATCTGCAAAGTCATTGGACAAATATCACCACGTGTAATATTGTGTATTAGTGTGACGGTGTACAGACGTGTATTAGTGTGTGGGAGTGTGAAGACATGTATTAGTGTGGCAGTGTGTAGACGTGGATTAGCGTGGCGGTGTATAGGCGTGTATTAATGTGGCGGAGTATAGATATGGATTAGTGTGGAGGTGTATGGATCTGTGATAGTGATGTGTACAGATGATGTAGACATGTATTAGGATGCCGGTGTGTAGACGTGTATTAGTGTGGTGGTGTTTAGACGTGGATAAGTGTGGCGGTGTATTGACATGTATTAGTGTAACGGTGTGTAGATTATTATATATTAGTGTATTATTGTGGCGGTGTATAGATGTATAATAAAGTTGCAGTGTATAGACGTGTATTAGTGTGTTAGTGTGGCGGTGTGTAGACTTGTGTTAGTGTGGCTGTGTGTAGACGTGTGTTAGTGTGGCAGTGTGTAGACGTGTGGTGGTGTGTAGACGTGTGTTAGTGTGGCGGTGTGTAGACGTGTGTTAGTGTGGTGGTGTGTAGACTTGTGTTAGTGTGTGTAGACTTGTGTTAGTGTGGTGGTGTGTAGACATGTGGTATGTAGACATTTAATTACACTGTCGTATGTATGAACAGAATGGTGTTGCACTGCTGTCTCGTTATTGGCTTCCATCCGCCAACATTTTTATGACTTCCTGTAGCTGAGGAGATGAGAGGAAAAATCCCTGTTTATGCTTCAAAGAAGTTTGTGCCAGAGAAGGGAAAACATTGAAAGGAAACAGTAAAAGAACTGAGCAAGGAGAGGGGAGCCCAACCCACAGCCACCTCAAGGGATCCAATAAATATTCTATATCAGCAATCACCAGAATGAAGCTGATTGAAGATGGTGGCTGCTGCTGCCTCCTGAGGATTCTTCTTTGAAATGATCCAGTCTGTACCACTTACTCGTCTCCTATCTGACCAGTGAAAGAACTGTACACGGTGGCCACAGACCAGTGAAAGGACTATACACGGTGGCCACAGACCAGTGAGAGGACTGTACATTATGGCCACAGACTAGTGAAAGGACTGTACACGGTGGCCACAGACCAGTGAAAGGTGGCCTCAGACCAGTGAAAGGACTATGCACGGTGGCTTTAGACCAGTTATAGACCAGCCTGTTACCTGACTACTTTGTCCACTGCCTGCCCTGACCTCGGCCTGTTAGCTGACCTTCACCTTGTCTGCTGCCTGCTCTGTCCATCAGTCCGCCTGGACTATACCTTCTACTGTCAGCAGTCCATGCTCTTTACTGTCCCTACACCGAAGCCATCTGCTCCGCTTGCCCCTGGTGGCGGGAGCCTGGGGGCTGCGACCTGCTGTTCTCCCGCAGCAAAGCTGTCTGGTAGCCATTGGGGTCACTGGCCCATCATCCCTTGCGGGGTGCTCTGGTGAAAACCAGGAAACACTTAGATTTTGCTTTCCAGGTAATCCTGCGTCACCTCCCAGAGAGCGCAGCCCTAACAGTTGACCACATATTAGGATTACTTTTTATGTTTCGTGGATGATTTGGATGCACAACATTTTCTGTGAAATGGTGCAACTTCATGAAAATAATCAACACTTTCAGAAATCCTCAGATCCAATAGTTTACCCCATTGTCTGTAGGGGTGAAGCATCAAATCAGCCCATGAGGTATGGAGATCTACTCTGCATTGATCATTTATGGACAAACAATGACATTTGTTGGGTCACTGGATGATGATAAAGAATAAGTGACCCTAAATGTCCAGAGAGAAAGATCCTCAAGGTCAGGAAGAGAAAAGGTGCCCTGCTACGATCAGGAAAAATAAAGGTGGGTAGATAGAAAAGTATGACACTAATGGTCATGAGAGGGAAAGGTTACCCTGATAACAAAAGGGTCCCCAATATTCAGGGTAAAAAAAGATAGCCCAGCATTCAGGTTAGGAAAAGGTTAGCTCAGCATTCAGGGCAAGAAAACCTTTCCCCAGCCTTCAGGGTAAAAAAAGGTTTACCAAAAGCCAAATGAGAATTAGGCAACCTGAATGTTCAGTAAGAATTGGTGGCCCTGATGTCCAGGGGAGAAAAGATGACCCTGATGACATTTTGGGCACAGTGTGGAGAATACAATTTGGAAACTCCTTGGTATGATGTTTAGAAGTGACACGGTGTTCCCAGGAATCTAATAATTACGGGCCCTGTGGGATTTATAAGCATTATCATTTGGAAATATCCGGGATACTGAAGGACTGAATCATTAGTAGCAGCTGCCAGCTCTGCAGGCCAATGACAAGGCACAGCCAAGACAAACCAATAAAATCAGAGAGCAAACATATAAACTGCGGCTTTAATTCTACAGCAAAACACAAACCAAACGTGAAACAGCTGAGCAGAAACTTGGGTTAGATTGCCAGCTTCTGTGGCTCCATTCTGGACAAATATGGAAGCACCAATCAAATTTCCTCAGTGCAGCAATGTTAGCCTGATATCCTAAAGGTGAACCTTCTTCCTAAACATGTCTGCCCACCCAGTCCAATCCATTGGCCTTGACAAAAGTGTCCATGGAAGAAACCAATATTACTAAATAAATAAAAAGTCCTGCAAGTAGAGAATCTGAATATGCTGCCTTTACAGAGACCCCTGCTCCAGGCGTGTGCTATGA